>NW_021853558.1:318553-353864 GCF_003651465.1 Formica exsecta
AAATAATAAAAATTTATATATTTCTATATAAAAATTAATTTAATTTAAAAAATTATTTTAACCGACATAATTCTTTTATTTTTATTTCTCTTGAAGGATAAATTTAATGAAATAATTTAATAAAATTTAAATAAAAAAACTAAGTCTGCATGCTTGCAAAATTTTTTTCAATTTTACTAAAATTTGTCAAAGAAGCTTGTTTTTCCTCTTCTCATTTTTCGTCTCAATTATAAATATATTAAAATAAATACAACATATAATAATAAATTTTTGTGCATCCGCGCTGAAGATGGATTCACGTCGCTTGCTCGCATGCATCCTCGCGTATGCACAACATTGCGCAGCGTGTTGCACATGTGAATCCGCGTCCGTGGCGCAACGCGTTGTCGAAACATGTTCGGTCATACCTGAAGGAGCCGCTCGGCAGTCAAAGTCGCCGGCTCTCTTCGGTCGGACAAGTCTTGTCCACGGATTGAATATGCGAGAGACGAGCTAGGGAGCTCGGCGAGAGCGGCTCCGTGAACTGATTTGCGTTCACGATGCGTTGCGTTAAACGTGCACGTCTCGCTTTGCGTAACTCGGATTCGCAGCAAAGATGCGCATCCGAGCCGATTTAGAGCACCATTTATCATATTCGAGCATAAAATGATTGAACCACAAATCACGTTTTACTTTTTAAACAAAATGGAATTTCTATAAAGTTATGCAATGCAATAAATATATAGAAAACATTCTTGGCAGAATAAATAAAAGAAAGGTTGAATTGCGATTGTTTGCTTTTCAACGTCAAATAAAATTTCTAGTATAAAATCAAAGTATCGATTAAAATTTAGCCATTAAAATATTCGATATTAAACGACACAACTTTTAAAGTTCTATTAAATCGAAAAATTTGGAAAATGAGATGCAGAATAATGCAGATGCCATTCATGCTTGTTTGTAATGTCCAACGCATGCGATTCACTATAATGATGCAGCACGTAGTATCTATATGTCGAATACTTAAATGTCACAACAATTACGAATCATTAATTTCTGCACGAAACGCAATTTCCTAATAAACAGAAAATAGAAGTGTTTGAGGCACATTCCGTAAAAAATATCATTTCCACATACGCGCTCAATTACGGCGGCGATTCAAAGTACATGCAGATTCACATCTCCATTTAAATTGTGATCATATTCTCGCAATCTCACTGCAATTTTAATCGCGTAATTTTCGTCGATTTCTATGTCTTTCGCGAAAACTTGATCGAAAAAAATTCGATTAGACGTTTCATCGAATTTTTTTCAAAAGAAAGACCGTCGAGAGACTAGATTTATTAAGGAACAAAGATTCTCGCGGTCTGCGAAAAAAAGAAAGTTTCCATCAAATGCGCGATGCTTTGTTCGTTCTGGATCACCGAAACTATATCGGCAATCTAAAAAAAGAACCATCGTCGACGTTCTTGCGCGTCGAAACGGTGTCATCTCTGGTCAAATATAGCCTTTATTCTGCGGAATATGAGGTAAGTCGAGCTCGTAAGTTCTATCTATAGACGATTTGAAAGCACACGGAGCACCTGATACATTGTATCGACGGGGGGACGGTCTTCGTGAAACATGCATGCGAGCTTCTCGATTTGTTACACTGACCTGAAATCGCACGACGAGAAAGAAGAAACTTTGCTTCGAGGGATGAAATGACAATTACGATCGCGCGCGATGCAATTACCCGCGTGGTGTGACCAGCATTAAAGTAGGCGGTCCGATCATACGGGATATCCCGCTACTGAATATTTCTATCGTTGCTCGATTCTTTGATCAATTTGAAGTAAATTTTCTATCAACGAAATTGTCGAAAAACTTCATTTTTATCGCAAGCTTTTAATATCCAATATTTTAGTAATTAATTCTTCGAAAAGATCACTTTTTTCCAAGAAAATATCGTTTGGAAAAATTGTCTTTAAATTGAATAGAAAAATCTTTCTACAAATGAAAGATAACTCTCGATATTATACTCTGTCGTGATACTAACATGGTTTCGTACTACGAAACATTGACGCAAAACTGTCTGCGGGGCATGCACACGTTTTCTCATAAATAAACGGGACATGTTCCTCTATTACAAGTTTCTCGTGCGAGAAGAGGTATTGCGGAAAACATTTTTTTTCACGCGATGATAACACATATTCCGTGTATCTTCTCGACTATCTCGTTATGCTTGCGAGAAAGTTCGCGCGACATCAACTGTCTCCGTGGAACGAGTCGTAAAATAAATAGAAGACATCTCAAGCATCACAAAACGGCGGATAAACAGCAAAATTCAATGTATATATATATATATTACGTTGAGTGACTTTGTGCATTTCCTATAACGCATACGCGAGTTCTAAATAATATGAAAATGTTAAAGGAATATAAGCATTAAACGCTTGGTTGGTATTAAAACGAGCAAGATGTTAAAGAAAGTCGTTCTGGGAATTTGCATATTTTTAATATAATTAAAGCTAAATTATAAAAAGATATTTTAATAAAGCATTAAGAGATCTTTTCCAACCCAAGAGATTCCAGAGAGAAAAGAGAATTAAGGAAGAAATTATAAAAATTATTTAAAGAGTGAGTAATTCCCTCTCCTCTCCTCTCTCTGTAGTGTGTGTGTGTTTTTTAAAATCTCTTTAAGAATTATCTTTTTAATTTTTACTTTATTCCCAGGATCTCTGCTGCACTTTATATACACTAATATAATAAAAAATCCATTTAGATATTATGCTAATATAGTAGTTATAATTTTTTAAAACATTCTTTGAATATGATTTTGAACGGTGACTTTTCCCCTTTTAGCGTGAACGATTTTATCACGCGACCGAAAATGAAGGCAGCGACAAAACTCGATTGTTTAATCCGCATTTAATGACGCGCCGGGGCTGATCCCCGATTATCGAATGTGAAAAACAACGTTGCAACGTTAAAGCGACGTTAAATTACACGACAAATTATATACAATTAAAAAAGAACAGGGAGTCAAAGTGACAGTAAAATTAAATCTCATACTTGACAACGATGTAATTTACAACGGGAGAAATGTCCGGAGATGCATTCCAAGATTTAACATGCGTCGTTGACTTTCTTGCCTCTAAAAGACATATTAAATATATTATATCTATTATTAATAAATAGAGTTATGTGTTTGTGTAGCTTTTGTCGATTTTAATAAAAATTGTGCGCAATTATTTTGTCCGAATGAATGATTTATTTTCGGGAAGTATAAAGTAGTTCTTCGACATATTAGCGTGTCTTTCTTGCATTTCATATTTCAGATCATTGTCGGTCAAATAATTACGCTTGTGACTACCACTGATGATGCGCTCGGTTGCGATTTCCTTGACGCGCATCTCTTTTCTAATTTATTTTATTCCGAGTGGTATAACCACTTCCGGATACTTTCACGCAACGTCGCGCGGCGTCATCTCGAGTAATTAACGTAATTATTATTGTGCAATCTCACGATACTTTACCGCGCGTTATAACGTAACGATTGTTATTACCCATCACATAAATCGGACCGTTACATAACTTTCAATTATAACCAGTAATTAATAACCTTCTCTTTGTATCTAATTATAATTTGCAATCACAACGCAATAATTATACTTGTTTGATTACAGTTTAGAAATATTATTTGCGCAATGTACGTATAAAGATTTATATATTTATCGATATATTAATTTGTTTACAGGCGACAGAATGGTGGCTAAACGACATGTACCTGTCTGTCCCACTGGCTCTACCGATCAACAGCAACCCCGGCGTGGCCGCGAAGCCGAAGAGATTTGCAAACCAACAGGAAGCCGCGGTATTTGTCGCGCGATTTCTCACCGAACTACTTAATTATCAGGAATTACTCGACAGGTAATGCTTCAATTTTCCAGCAATTTTCTTCTTTCTCTCCGATGATTCAAGATGCATCAATCCCTTTTCTGAAACAAAATTTCGTTTCGTTAGATGTAGCGCTGTTCATTTCCACTTCATTTCCACTGTCACACTGGCTTATCTAAATTGGTATGATTATTTCTTTGTAAACACTATTGTTTCATTTTGAATGATACATTCGGGATGATCGTCATTAATATCGAAAAAAGCGTTAATTTGCCTTAAGTTAATCGCGATAGGCGCGAGGAAGTGACATGACAAGACGCGACGTGCCAATCGACTCATCGTTGTCGTCGTCGTCGTCTCAGTCGGGGACAAAAAGAAGCCGCACTGAAATCAATTTAGAGAGAGGGCGTACGTCTGCGAGGAAATCCGGGCCGTAAGATCCATAGAAAGCGAGCATAAAGAGGAAAGGGAGCCGCGACGAGAATGAGCGGACGTTCCCGCTCCGGTGCGTGGAGCGCGTCTCAAAGGATCCACGGTATCCTACATCCGGATGGGAATAAGCCGGGGCTGCGTGGAGAGTGCTCTCCTTTCTTTCAAAAACTAACGCAAATTCACGGGAGGCCGCCGTCGGTCTTCTTAATAGCGAACGAGCCCGTCTCATCTCGCGAGGAAGAGGAGATATATCCGAAAGCGAGAAACGATGCATTCTTTGGGAAAATTGATCCTGTTCCTGTATGGTTTTTTGGATCTTCCAAATCTTCCAAATCTTTTTTTCCCCGCAAATGCTTTAGAAGTGCGAATGTGCAAATGTACGAATTAAATTATTAATATTAATTATTAGTATTACTTTTTTTTCCTGATTAAGAATTTCAAAATCAACAAATTGCATTTATACACGCTTCTGTTTTTCAAATATTTTTATATCAATATGTAAAGGCTATTTGCGTTTTAATTCATTTATATGACAAAGAGAAACATGCAAAAATAAATTACTGTGATGTAAAAATAAGCTTCAGACTTTGAACAGATCCGGACTCGAAGTTGAACGTGTGAAATCCAAGGACGGTAAAACCATGCAACCGCTCTGTATGGCACAGCATTATCAAATGTTTCGGATTTATCGGCGACCCGGTGTGAACGCCGACGAGCAAATCATCCTGGATAGAGCGTCCTCCGGCGATCATATTATCGTCGCGCACCATAATCAGGTAATGAAGTGATTCAGACTTTCCAAAATTTTCTAAAAAAAATAAGATGTTTTTCGTTGCACAGTCTTAATTTTCTTAATGTTTCGCTATATTAGTTATGGGAAGGAAGTAAAACTTTATTGGTCCATATATATATATTTAATTTCTTGTAAAAGTAAACGCAAACGATGTCAGTTAATCAATTTAAATTCGCGGAGCTCTGTATATTACGATTTATTTTGTCGTTTTAAAGAGGAACATGATGATCCAGTTACCCAAAAAATAGCCCGGTCGCGTCTTTAGACGACCCTCGTCGCCACGTGCCTACCCTCTCACCATAATTATCCGCTCGTGTTCTCCGCTTCACCAATATTCGCAATATTCCCATTAACTCTCTAACCCGACCTTGCTCAACGGGAATCTACGATCTACCTACCTACGCCTACAAATCGAATAAATGGCTGGCGGTAACGAGTTAACAGCAACCTGCGTTGATTAATTAACGACGGGAAAATCATGGATAGACAACGAAAGAGATTGTAATTCTCGTTAAAGTAAAAATATTCACCGAGTTTCCTGCGTTATTACAGATCTCGTCAGCGCAAGCGCGCTGATGTTTCGCACGATACGTTTCGCACGTATATGCATACAGAAATTAATTAAAGTTACGTTACGTAATTCGGATTGTTGTCTTTTTCATCTCGAGGAAAAAAAGGATGATTTGTATTACTTTTATATCTATATATACGTGTATGTGTGTGTGTGTGTGTGTGTGTGTGTGTGTATGTGAATATATATTACAGCAAAACTAATAAAAATTTTTAAGATATACAAATCATAAGTATATATTTTTAATTGATTTAAGATTTAATTTGTACGAAAAATCTCTGATTTTTAGATTTAAAACAAAATCATAGGAACCAAATTCTTTTTCCATATATTTTTGGAAATTAATTCCAAGTATTTCCTTCCATTTTGATTCCTGTCGTATAGCGGCAGTATACCGTTACTTCATCATTAGTACATATCTATGCTACACATAATCATTATAACAACATATAACAATGTTGCGAATATTATACTTGGTGCGAAAATCGCGATATCGCTGCAGCTGATCATTATCAGAATTAACGAGAGACTACAAATGATTTCTAGACGAGCGCAATCGTCACAATCTGGAGCTGTTGGAGCGCTGTCTATGCGTCGTTTGTATTGACGATGATGTACTGCCAACCACGTTTAACAATCCCATGAAGAAAGAGGACCGATGGATTGACGATCGAGATTACGCGAACGTGCTTCATCACGCTCTTCACGGCGGAGGGTCCCGGCACTTGGGCGCGAATCGTTGGTTCGACAAAACCTTCCACGCTATTCTCGGCAAGGTACGTATATTTAATTTAACAGTTAAACATCGTTAAATAAACATAGTTAAATGCCGTAACATTAATCAGCATACGCAACATTAATGATGATTACATTCGACGACCGCACGGGAAATCAAGCTCCTGATTAATGCAATGCAATTATGCGCACAAAAGTTTTCAACCAGATGTAAACAGGAGATATTCAACGCGACGCGAAATTATACACCTGGTACGCATAAAATAACGCCATTCGCAATTTTTGTGAATCCCCAATCAAACACACGTAACAATTCGCGGTGAATACCTATGTATTTTCCGCGGATGCCCTCTCGGCCAAGTTGAACTTATCACTTTCACCGTTTCCAATACCACCTTTTGATATGATTGGTGTCAGGGTTCACGGGCGAAATCGTTATTCGTGAATCTGCGACTTACGACACCGCGCTTTCATATCCTACGCGACGAAATACCTTTTAACTTTTTCTTATCGCGATATTTCCTAGGTTAATGAAAATAGCGATATCATTCAATCCAATTTCGTATCATGATATTTGTGATGGAATAATTTATTAATTTGTCGCGCTAGAGATACGATATTTGTAGTTTCTCTATATCTGCAATGATAAAAATACATAGATTTGTAAATTGTGTAAATTACGTAAATTAATGTAAATGAGACAGTTTGGTTTATTCCTTCTTCATATATTGTATATACATGTATTGTATATTTATATGTTAATATTATTAATGAAATTGTATATTAATAACTGCTCACACATATAATAATTGAGATATTATATATATGAGCAGTTATTAATATATATATATAGTTTAATAAATAACATTATTAAATAATGTTAACATACAAATACACAAATAAAATGAAGAAGGAATAAATTAAACCGCCTCATTTATATTAATTTACATAATTTACACAATTTACAAACCTGCGTAATTTGAGATGGTATAATATGTGTATGCGGTATAAATAGTAATGGATGAATTATAAATTTTAATTATTTAATATATATTACTCTATTATATATTTATATTTAAATAATTATCATTTTTTCCACTTGTAAGCATTTTTTAATCATTTTCTCATGATCTGAATTAGAATCTTTTGCATTTTATATTTTTATATCAATTGACAATAATGTTATTGTTTAATGAAAGTTATTCGTAGTTTCTAGCATTTATAAGAGAGTTTTTAAGAGAAATCTCATTATTTTAGAAACTTATCATGGAAAATGCTATTGACTTGATTTTTTCACAAATCTGTCTAACGCAGGATGGAATGTGGGGATTGACGTACGAGCATTCCGCTGGCGAGGCACCGGCCATCTTCAAAGCTTTCGAAGAATTAACCGAGAAAGTGGACTCTATGTCCCCACCGGATGAGAATTTAGTACCCTCGCATCTTCCGGCGCCTGAAAAGCTGGAGTGGTGTCTCACCGAGCAAAGTCTGAACGACATCAGAGAAGCCATGATGAATTTCGATGCGTGAGTACTCGCGAGAAGGCTCATCATTTATTTCTCTTTATAGCAGATCCAATCCGAAAGAAAAATCGATTCTAAAATACCTTCAATCGTTGATTCATAACGCAACATCTTACGTAGTTGATCATTCTGTAACGGAAAAGCTTCTGTGCGTAAACTTGCATCCACACAATCAGAAATAGTCGCATCTTTATGTTCCAGGCTGGTCGAAGATTTGGACCTTTGTATTTTGTGGTTCGAAGATTATTCCAAAGACTTCATAAAGTCATGCAGAGTTAGTCCCGACGCATACATACAATTATCGCTCCAGCTGACATATTTTAGGTAAAATATTTAAAACCGATGTGATGGAGTTATCCTTTTTAATTTTTAACTCATACACTTTAAAATTTTCTTTCATCTTTTATATTTTGATTATATATATATAACATCTTGATAGCAAAAATTATATTTAAAAATCACATAACATCTTCTTTTACTTTTCTCTATTGTTATGTGTCAAATGATGAAAAGTCTATGAGAATCAAAATATCGATAAATTAAAATTCGTCAAGCTCTCGTCGCGTCTCATCAGGACGATTTTGCGATGTTTGCAGACTCCATGGGAAATTGGTAGCCACTTACGAGAGCGCTGGCATCCGGAGATTCGCGTTGGGTCGAGTGGACTGCATCCGAGCAGCCAGTCCGGAAGCCCTCGCATGGGCAAAGGCCATGTGTCAGGGTGATCCTCACGGTCAAACGAGTCAGCCCAACAACGCCGTAGACGGGAGCCCCAAAAGAGTTCAGTTCACCATTTACAGTGTAACTGAAACTTGGCATTTTTCCTATGCGATTCTCGTGTCGTGTAACACACACAACTCGAGTACACTCGACAAAGTTGTGACAAGGTCGAGCGGAATGTGTTTATTTATTTTACTTTTTCGCTTTGTTATTGCCTTATCTTTTAAACTGCCCCACACTCATTGCGTTTTATAAATAAATAGATTTTATTTATACATGGGTTATATATTTTATTATAATTTATGGTAATTTATGGATAATTTTCAATTAAGAAAACTGATAGCGCGAAATAACGAAACCTTAATATATATATATGCCGGTATTATAAAATTAAAAGTAATGGATATTATAATAATTGAAAATGCACATTTGCAAGAAATTTTCTTTACGACTTAAAAGATTGCCAATTAAAAATGCTATTTGCAAAAATCTTCGCGTATTTTCAATCGGCAGTCTCTTAAGTCGGCAATTTTTTAATTTTGCAAATGTCCATTTTTAATCATTATAAAGTAATTTTATTATAAAAAAAAATCATAGTAAAAGATAATTGTATATTCAAAGGCATTGTTATTATGTATGTATATGACGATACATTTTTTGCAGTGCTACGAAAAGTTTCTCAGTGGTTGGTCGCATTGTCCATTTGCATTGCCAAATGGATCCACCTATGAAAAGGTTTCGATTTACGGGCTTTCTTTCCGTTTATAAACGTGTGTCCCTTGTCTTTTATTATCAAAAATTACATATTTTCCTTATTCAGATTAGATTATTGTTCCTGTTATTATATATTTGTTGTCGTCAATTTTATTAACCAATTATTTTTATGTAATATTTCTGTAATTACACGCTTTGCTATTTATTATACTATATATATGTATATTTATCTATAACGTGCACAAAGATATTGGTGTGTGAAAATGTTATGTATGAGTTTTCGTACTAATGAAGTGATTCAGAATTGAACAATGTTGTAATCAACGCGCGCGCAAAGTCACGTTTTTACTATTTCAAGAATTTCATTTATCGATTAAATTAATTATACTATTGTTTCACGTTTATTTATTATATTAGTTAATTAAAAATTCAACTGTTTAATCTCCGCATTATTGATGTACAATCGAGTAATTTGCCGAAGAATGCGGTATCAAGAGAAGAAATACATATTTCACGCGTAATGTCATAATCTTTGATTATTTTGTTGCAGTTTTATAGCGTGCCGGTAAGAGCATCCGATCGAGGTCGGATCACTGAGGCCGAATTGGTCCAACAGTTATTAAGGATCATGGAGACCAAGGCTGATCCTAGAACACCGCCCGTTGGAATTCTCACGACCGCGAAGCGACCAGCTTGGGCGAAGGCGCGAGAAGAATTGATCAAAAGTGCGTATAATATTGTATTTAAAAATATCGATTAAATACGATCACACATGCATTCAATTCGCGAAGAAAACATCGCACTTTAAGCCCTTCGTTCAGGGGTTCTTACGCGAGTAAATTCCAAAAGAGAAAAGAGCGATTCCAAAAAAAAGATTGTCCAAAATTTCAAACTTTGACTATTAATTATTTTAATTAATTAATTTTTTTTTATTTATTATCTTATTCAGATTAGATTATTGTTCCTGTTATTATATATTTGTTGTCGTCAATTTTATTAACCAATTATTTTTATGTAATATTTCTGTAATTACACGCTTTGCTATTTATTATACTATATATATGTATATTTATCTATAACGTGCACAAAGATATTGGTGTGTGAAAATGTTATGTATGAGTTTTCGTACTGGTAAAAAAGATTTATATATATATATACGTTATTTTCATTTTTAAATCAAGAACAATTGAAATTATTGAATAACTTATATTTTTTAATTATATTTAGATAATACTTTTCTTTTTAAAAGAGTTTACATTTTATTGTATGTCGAAATAAGTTTCAACATAAAAATTCCAAAACAAAATAGAAAAAGATGCAGTTACAAAAATGTCTATTATTACTATGTCAAATAAGATCTATAAATTTAAGCGGGTGTGCCGGACGATGAACAAAAGAAAGAATAAATACTCCTGAGAAAAAAGGCAATCAATTAGACCTGGCCGCGGTACAGTTCGTTCTTCCTGCGCAATCGAGTGTTTACACGATCCTCGAGAGCCCCGGGCAAGTTTCGCGAGGATATTCCGTTTGTTTCCCTTACACGATCCACCCTCGTTCGGGAAAATACTGCGGCAACGAGCTGTTGTTTCTCATTTACCGCGCTCTGTTGTCTCAGCCGTTCCTTTTTCCTCCATCGTCACTTTTAGACTTCACGTAGTGGATATTCGTTATAAAAATATTCCTTCAAACGAACGCATCTTTTTCGAAACGGTTCATTAATTTGTGTTTTTTGCTTTATATCTTGATCGGAAAGCTTAATTATTTTATCAAAATATATTTAATTATTTTTTCCGTCCAATCAAACTTCAATTTACTTTGAAACATTAATCTTCACATTTAATTAATAAATGTCTACTGCTTTCACGTTCGATGTTGCTTTTTACTGTGACATTTTGTAAGCAGAAAGCTTATCACACACAGAATGTCGTCTCTACTTCACAAAATAATAGTAGTCACAGAAGAAATTCACTATACAAATAAATCATGAAGGGGAAAAATTATCATTTTCATCATTAACTATGGCAAAGAAAGATTGGCTTACAATTCATTAAATAAAATTTACCGAATATATCGCACAAGTAAAACAGCCGTTCAGTTCACACGATTAAAATACAAAGTGTAATAATTCCTTCATGATTTCCCTTCGAACGTTGTCGTTCGACATGTATCGCGAGAATCTTCGACGAAAGAAGAATCGTAAAATCGATCGCAAAGGACTCAATTGAACGTTGCTTCCGGCTCGCTTCTTCAGGCGGAAAGGATCAAGGAGCTGTTTGACCTGGCGGTGCAGAGGCAAACCAAAGAGATGAACGACAACATATACGGCCAGGGTATCGACAACCACTTGATGGGGCTGCGTTACGCGGCGAAGGAGGCCGGCGAGCCGATGCCGGACATCTTCACGGATGAGGCTTACGCGATCGTTAATCACTTCGCCCTCTCGACATCACAGGTCAGTGATCAGGGTCGATTGTCTTCCCGAATCCGTCATCGGCGTCGATTTTGCAAAATTTGTAACATATTCTTGCCATCCAATTAACATCTCGATGTTTGTATGCATCGCATATATTTTGCAAATTATTTATTATAATTAAAAATATATCTGCGATTAAACGTATCTGAGAAATGGAAAATTCGATATTGTTGATTTCTCCGCGAGGAGACGACGACAGTCGGCAATAATTTAAAATCTGTTCAGAGTGATGTACTCTTTCCTTGCTTTTTAATTATCTATTATTACGCCAATGCGTCTCGCAAGGATCGTTATTTAAAGTGGTCTGTCATGACGAAATATAAGTCAAGATCCCGGACGTGTCATAAGCATCTTCATATCACAGGTAGTTAATGATTTGGACAGTTCGAGGTCGATACGATCAGTTTGTTTAAGAGAAGTGATGTAATTATGTAAGAGCTACGTGTATAAGATTCCAACATGACATTCAATATCCAGTTATCATGTGATATTTCTTTCGAAGCAATATTTTATAAAACTCAAATCTTTCAATCATCTTGAAATCTCTCCACGTGTTTTCCCAAAGAAATAGGATATCTTTCTTTTTAGCTCCATAATAGCGCATCGATGTTTAAATCTTCGCTTAATAAAAATGAAAATATATATTCTTAAATATAAAAATAAGATCGATCTTGCAGGTGACCACGAAAAACGACGTGATCGTCGGATACGGGCCGGTGGTGCCAGACGGTTACGGATGCGCCTACAACGTGAGGAAAAACGGCTTCATCTTCTCGGTCTCGGCCTTCCACAGCGACGGCCGGACTAGCGCGATGCAATTCGCGCAAACGTTGGAACAGAGTCTGCGAGATATGGCGGCTATGATAAAGAATTCCAAGAAGTGATAGATGCTCGACTAACATTTACAACGTAGAGCCGCAAATAAAGCCTCTCGTCCATCTCGGCGGGGATGTAGGGGTGAGATAGAAGAGGGCGAGCTTTTCGCGAATCACGCACGAGGGTGGTTCGATGAAACGCTAATCGAACCCACAAAACGCACGTTGAATGACATTGAAGCCGATTTCATTATTCTTGGTGTCTTTTGACACATGCTGTGTCAAAAAATCCGGCTTTATAAATGTGTACAGCAGAAACGGCATCTTTTTCTTATTTTCGTCGTATCGCATCATCTTCATTGCGTCGTCAGACTTCAAAGCTGAGAAGAAGGTAGTTATCTCGCACGGTGAATTATTTGAATTTAATTATTCATTGTGAAGAGGAAACGTAGAGCACGACTTTCGAAGCATTCTTGCACGGGGGAAAGTACTTGTCGTATAGATTTAAGAAATGCGAACGTAAGTGTAGTGCAGAGAGATTTAGGAACTCGCTCCCGCACAATTCGTTAAATATATCGCTGGTTTGATATAATCTTTAGGGAGTATATAGAAAAGGGAAAATGTAGCGATGAAGAGATGAGCGTCGCCGAAGCACGCAAATTCATTGAAAGCTGTCGTAATCCTTAAGATATTCTTCGATTACATGTGGTCTAATACTAGAAGAGAATCTCTCTCTTGTCTGTTTTTTAGAGGAGATTACATACAGAATACACAAACACACGTGCGTGAACATAATTTCGCATCATTAGCGAATTGAAGATCCTTCAGCGGTAGCCATCGTATAGTAGGCGAGAATGTTGTAGATCGTTTTAAAACTCTAGTCCGCTCAAGGAGAGAGGAATAAAGTTTCTTCGAGTGTTATGCCCGAGCGCTGGAAAAATCGCTCCAACACACGCTCTTCTGCCACGTTTCGTACTTTCAGAAGCTTATATACTTTAAGAATATGTCGTTTCCTCGATACCCATCAATCGACTTGTTGAATACAAGAAATTTCCTCCTCGATAGCGTCGAGAAAATAATGTTCCTATATCTTGAAATATGAAAAAAAAAAAAGATATCGCGTCTTTAATCTTTTTCCATCGCAAAGTCGACTTTTCGAAGAAGAACTTTTCAAGTCATCTGAGAATAAAACTATCCGTACTATACCTCGTTCTATAGTATAATTAATAACGTATAACGATTCGCTTTTCTCCGTGTATCTCTCGTAAATTCATCGTGTCATTCATGTTGTTTGCTTTTTCATAGGTTGATCGAATGACCAAGTTCCTTTTATTTTTACTTTTTTATTTTTTTTTTAGGGATACGGTCCAATTTGCGAGATTTCGACGGTTGACTTTATACGATTATCGCAGACGTAGCTTTCCAGCGCGCGGGGCTCGTCTACCGCAGGCAGGAACACTCTAAATGTGGCCAATCTCATCGTATGTTGGCGCCCGCACAGTAAACTCTTGTCCAATTCTTAGGTAGGTCGGCGGATCGCGCCGCTCGAGATTGTCAAGAGACGGGCTCGACCGTCGACGGTATAGCTCTATCTGTTGTCTCTATCGCGCTATTCTTCTACTTCCTACGATTTACAATCTAGATAGCCGACTACCCGTACTTTGCCAGGGATTGAGACCGATGATATTGTAATTAACTATATGTACAACAATTGAAATTCAATGATAATTGCATGTGTAATTAAACTATTGATATAACAGTTGTATATGTAATTAATATCTTCTTTGAGATATATAATATAGAGTTATATATATTGAGAAAAAGATGAGATAATCTCTTTTGTTGAGATTTCAGATTTCGCAATACCGCGAATGTATGCAAAGGTGATCTCACTGAAATATAATATACCGGCCTCAAACCTTGATATTAGTACATGCTGATCTCACGAATTGGAGGAGATAGATCTCTCCAATTCTGCAATTTAGACAAATGTATCGCTTGATGCGATCCTTATGCTGATATTGTTACGCTCGTATTAGGCCGTTGATGTGATGATGGTGTTTAATACGTATTATTGTTGATTTAATGGGGATTTTTAATGAAAAGAGGACCAAATGAAAGCGATTAGATATCGAAACGATTTAATATCTTAAGAATAATATCTTAAAGATGTTCTATATCGCATCTTTTAATGTGACAAATTTTTTTCGCTTGTCTAAATTCGAGCCATCATCATAGTTTCTTAATAATTAGCAATTGAATATAAAAAAATTCCTGGCAAACTAAGTTTCAGCAAAGAAAATAGAATCTTTAGCTAATTTTGAAAAAACTAACAAAAATTTAATTTGTGACTTTCTAGTCATAAAAATATGTAATATACACATATAGTTAAAAAGTAACAAATTGCAATAATATAAATATAAATGATTTCTTTCAATATACTTTCTGTAGGAGAAAATTAATTTGAAATCAGCTAAAGAATCTGCAATTAGAAATTAATAAATTGATAGATAGCCAATCTATGATATAAAAAATGTCGGTTTTTTATAAAAATCTATTACATATCTAAAATATATATATATATAAAATATATATCAGATGGCATAAAATTCTTTTCGTATAAAAACAACTTTTTCATTGATAATCCCCTTTTTCTCGACAATAATGCATTTGAATTATCTCACCGGATAGAAGTAAAAAAAATTATGTATTTCTTCGGCTCCGCGATTTAGATAATTTACACGATCTGTTGCGCTCGCCCTGTCCTCTCGTACTGGGATGTTAATGTTATCAATAGTATCGCGTGATTGTTCTAGACGTAATGGCGATTGAGGATAATTATCGAAAAGGATCGTCTCGTCACGGCTATAAGATAAAGTGCTTAAGTATCGCATTTAATTAGCTTCCTAATTCTACTCGATTAAAATATAATTCTAGTTAATTGCTAAAGAAAATGAGAGAAAATCGATACCACGGAGAAGGCTTGAGACGAGAAAAATTATTTTACCGTCAGATTTGTGCGGGAAAAATCAACTACATAATATCATATCATGTGATGTGTCGTCATAATTGATATCTTGTGCAATTCTGATGGTAAAGAAATTCTTATCCTTAATATTCTTGATATATCGAATCTTCTTCATCTTCTCCATTCTTACTTGTATATTATCAGCGTTAAATGCGATAGATCTGTTGACGTTATTCATATTTTACGATATTGTTAGAGTCCCGTTTTTTAGTTTTGTTGCATTAATATTTTGTTAATTTCTTAAAGAAGAAAGTGATCACCCTGCAAATCACCTTGCTCTTTCAATTAGAAATTTCAGCATTTTTTGTCTGGTCTTAAAATCAGCCTCGAAAATATTCCATTCCGCTTCATTCCGTCTCTTCTGAGCTTTATTTACGTTATCATTGCCCGATTAATTCGTTAGTGTTATAAATCACGTCTTCGAATTTTACGAAAGTTAATCGCATGGGGAAAAGAAGTCGGGAAATTTATCATTCGCGAAATGTACGAGAGAGCACGGTGCCTCTTCGTTATTGTTAGAAAAACGATGAAAGGGACAAAATATATATATTGTATAATGTGTGTGTACATTATATAACACGTGCGTTCAAAAGCATGTACATGTCGCGTATGTAGGGTATAGCCACAATATATGCAATATATATTGAAAACATTTTCGGAACGAATCGCATCAAAATTTGAAAAAAGTGTTGCTATGTTTATTATTTACGTTATCATTGCCCGATTAATTCGTTAGTGTTATAAATCACGTCTTCGAATTTTACGAAAGTTAATCGCATGGGGAAAAGAAGTCGGGAAATTTATCATTCGCGAAATGTACGAGAGAGCACGGTGCCTCTTCGTTATTGTTAGAAAAACGATGAAAGGGACAAAATATATATATAATGTGTGTGTACATTACATAACACGTGCGTTCAAAAGCATGTACATGTCGCGTATGTAGGGTATAGCCACAATATATGCAATATATATTGAAAACATTTTCGGAACGAATCGCATCAATATTTGAAAAAAGTGTTTCTATGTTTAATTATAAAGTTTATTATGTATATATGTATATTTATATATATTTCCGGTGCAATTCGTTCCCAAAGTGTATTTCCTTCTCTTCCTCCCATTTGTTTCAATTGCACCCTGTATACGTACGATACGTGCAAATTTTCTCTATATTAGATATAAGGAAAAAACACAAATACTATATATACTACTATTATTAGCTTAAGGCCAAAAAATACGATTAGAGATACTTTACTTATACATATCGCGAGAAACTATTGTGATCGCACTTTTGCGGCCAAGAATATCATACGCATATCAGGCGAAAGCCAACGTAGCAAACGATCTTATTCCGGGATAAGACATATCCTGATAAATCGATAGGTACGCTTACGGATGTAATTACAAACGTATAACTTGTGAGAGTTCTCTAAATATAGTAGATAAAAATATATATCAGTACGTTAAATTATTCGTTGTTTTTGGAGTGATCTCGCATTGCGTGAATCCTGACACAAAACGATTTTATAATTTTTTACGCGGTATAAGTACTGCCATGTTTAATTATGGAATGAAAAATAATTGCCAATAAACATTGATATTCATTTAAATGAGTATTAAAAATACAGATTATATATTTAATGTTAAATAAAAGACAAATACGAAAGAAATATTTCTGAAATAATTGGCGAAAGTGATGAATACCAAAAAAAATAACAGGTATCTGAAACTATAGCAAAAGCTCTTATATAATTAGCATTAAAAAATATTTCTCATAGTTCCAAAGATCTATAAGTAATCGGTGTATCTATAGTTATGAGTGATGGAAATATTATTTCTACAAACACGTTGATTATTAGAAAGTATACACTTTAATATATGCGTTAAGACTGTTAATGTTAGCGTCACGGGGTGATAAAGCGTGATAAGAATGAAAGTATAAATATATAATAATAGAGCATATCTGTGAAAGTAGTATTAATAGTAATAGATATAGAATTTATCTTATGGAATTATGAGAATTGAATAAAATAACTGTATAAGAGTAATTATAATATGTTATTTTAAGAATATCAGCTAGAAATATAAAACTGAACGTCGAGGTTCACGTATGCGACTTCTTGTGTGCGAAGGTGGCTTTCATTGTTGTTAACATATTCATTAAAAAATTAGTGTATATACATATACTAATTTTTATTGTATATTTACTGAGCTTTTTCAATTCTTGGATCAGTGCTTGAATCTTTGCAAAGCTACAAAGTATAGATGCTACTCGACGCGAGAATTATAGGGGCACATGTGAGAATAATGATGTCATATTTATTAGCGTAATAAAAGCCATTATAGATAATGCAATCGTTTAAGTCAGTTTTTAAAAATCTTAATTTGTATCATTCTTATTTTCAATTTCTCATGTAATATAAAATATTACTTATAATTCTCTTATCCTGATTCGTCTAACGTAAGTTGCAATATTTCTTGCTTTCAATTTTTTATACATATATTAAATAGCAAAAAAATAATATTCATGTATTATGTAACAACTGTGTTAAATATGTCAAATATCATGAAAATGTTAATTATTTTGTATTAAATATAATAATCTCTTCTTTATTCTTTCCATAAGAAAATGTTAACTCTGTTATATTACATGATATCATCATGAATATTATCGCAATATATATGATATATAGCAACATTGTTGACTCTGCAGTCCCCAAATTCGGTGCATATATGTATATATAATATACCTAATTTATGTCTCATCCTTTTATATATACTTTCAGTTCGTCATGTAACAAATGCTGAAGAAAAAATTAAATTCTTGTCGTAACTGGATATAAGTATAATATAATACATGCAAAAAATAAAAAATAAGATCCAATACACCATAAATACTGAAAAATTAAAACAAATTATGATTTCTAGCTATACTGTTGACGCCATATATTAAATATATAACCAATTCATACACAACCCAATAGTTTAACAAGAACTCTGACATAAACATATTCAATTTGACATATTATAATTTAATATTTTTAATAATTTCTATACGATTTCTTTTTTCACAGAGTTTGCACACAAGCTCTTGGGTAATGTATGACTGACTTTAATCCTTAAGTGAACAATTTAGTTCTCTTTATTTTTTGCAAGTGAAAGAGATTATTCAATCCTTTTAGCTGAATTTACTTATTTAGCTAATCTATTTAATACATTTTATAGAGTTTTGTTAAATATATATATTAAATAAATGTACAATCAAAATTTGGTCCTTTCCTTAAAGATAAAGAGATTGTTCAGATATAAGGATTAAAATTCATGGCGTAAGTTATGTACTTTTGTGCGTAAAACGTTCGATAGATAAACGAATAAGTACACTCGGCTTTCCGTTTGCGCGCGGAAAGCATACACAGCATACCTCCGCTAAGTAATTGATCCACATCAAAGTATGTTGTATCATCACGTGTGTACGCGTTTCCTCGTACAGAAAAATAAACTCCATCAAAATAACAGTCGTTGTTGCTCGTTTTATTCTTTTACTCTCGATCGTTTTATTTAAAATAGAATTTCTATTGCATAATAGTAACAAATCATCCACTTCCTGTCTACGAAGCAATTAATATAACATAGACATAACATTGGAAGCTGCCATTATATGTATATTATACCTTAAAGGTATCTTAATCACACTTACAATTAATCACATAGTAGGTCACAACTAACGTCAAAACTTGAATTTTATATATCTAATGGAAAAAATGGGTTTGATATAATATGAGCGTTTGACATTTGCTGCACTTAATGCTAATTGTGAGGTGTATATATGATCTTCAGAATGGGAAATGATTTGCGTCTATCGTTCATATCAATATATATTTACAAAGAATATGCAGCACTACGCTGTATCTTATATAAACTATAAATGCAAATACAAAATAGAAAATATATATTTTGCTTTTGTCTTTTAAGTAAAACTGAAGAGAGATATACGTTTCTCAATTTATATCTTCATGTACCTAAATACCATATGTATTCCCTCCCCCCCTTTATTATTTCTTTGAACATACTATTCGATTGAACTAAATTGTATGTGTAGATTCTATATGCAATCACACTAAATTATGTTTCACTAAAATGCTTTCGCGGTCTTCCACTTTTCCAGGCTAAATCACTGAACTTATTCTAGCATGGCTAGTTTAAATCACACATAATAAATATAAAGATACATAAAGAGTATCTCTAAAAGAATATCTCTAAAAAAAGTTGCACTTTCCTTTTTCTCACTAAATATTTCTTAGTGAATCTTATTGTTCAGTCTATTAAAATTTCTATTAGAATACAATATTTGTTTCCAACTATTTGCAAAATTCAATTTTGTTATTTATATTTTGCTAGCTATATATGCCAAAGTTTAATTTGCAAGAATTTTCAATACTAAAAATGTATTATTAAACATTTTTAACATCATTACTTATCAATGTAGACAAAAGAAAGTGTCCCTCCTGTGAAATATTTTCCTTATAATTATATCGTAAATTATATATATGATCACAATAATACTTACGTATTATATACTGATCTCATCAATGGTATTCTCAAATACAATTTTCATTTCTTTGTATAGTCTGCCACAAATACTATATACTTTTAACAAAGTCTCATTAAAACATATATTAAATACTAAATCTCTCAGAAAAGTGCAAATAAAAAACAACATAATATAGCAGATATGTTTCTGAAACAATTCTACCAATAAAATACAAATGCCAGTTCTGCATTCCCGCAAGGACCATGCTATCTCCTGTAAGAAAAGTAGATAAAAATAGTAGATAAAAAAATAAAGAAATAGAGAAATAATATTCGTTTTTGAACTTTACGTTAAATTTATAAAGAATTAGAACAAATTATTTGTGTACACAACAAATTGTCTGCGCAAAGATGTATCTCATCCCAAAATCGCTGACAGAAAAAGATTACACATTTAAAAGATTAAAATTCACAAATAATGCTCACATTTTTCTGAACACTCTTAGTATCGTAGCATCGTTAAGTCAGCATTGACATCCTCGTACTCCCCTAGCGCAAAAGAATGTGCAAGAAGTGTATTCGCAGTCGACCTTCTCTTTGGATCGTGCTGCAGGCATTTCTTTATGAGATCTATGCCTTCCGCAGATAGATTCTTAGGAAGAGCCGGTGTTTCTCCCATTCCAACCTTGCAAAAATAAAAAATTTCGAGTTAAATGATGTATATATAACACCTAAAATAATTTTTTAAAAATTTCAGACACACACTCACATGCACAAGTTCTTGTAAGAGAGAACAAAGATAGTTTAAATTTAAATTTCTAAATTTTTAATTTTAAGATCTTAATTTTTATTTTTTTTAAATTGTTAAAATTATTATATGTATAAAATTGCATAATTTTATATAATAATTATTTAATTGCAAGCTTACCTTAAACATAATTTGATAATTCGAATCGTAATCCGACCAAGGTCGCCGTCCGCTCGCCATTTCAATGATGCAACAACCCACCGACCAAATATCGACAGCTCTGCCATGTCCACCGCTTCCTGACTTCATAAATACTTCCGGTGCCATGTAAGCTTTAAACAACAAAATAAAAATAATTGAGAATTAAATGCAAAAATTAATAAGAATATATTTTTTACATTCATAGTTTCTTGATACTTTATTAAATTTTTATAATAGCAGTGATATAATAAACTGTATGAGATAAATCTATGAAAGATTTTACTGTGTAATAATTAAAATACTAACCTTGAGTGCCGACAAAACCTTGAAGTTCCCCAGGCATCGTCGAATGCGCTTTAATCTGCACCGCGCTACCAAAATCACCAAGTTTCAGACAATTGCCTTCATTTGTTAAAAAGATATTCGCAGCTGCAAAAAAAAGTGCGATTAGAAAAAATAATTTAAAATAGATAATATTACTTTACGCGAGAAACCATCTTATTCAGACAATATACTTTTAATATCTCGATGAACTATTCCATGAGAATGCAGCGCTGCTACGGCTGAAAGGAGTTGATGAGTATATTTTCTGACCAAAGATTCTGGCAATCCGTTGCCGCTACCAGCCACCAAGCTCTCAAGAGTTCCCTCCGCACAGAATTCCATAAAAATCAACATTTCCTCCTAGAAGCGGAATTTATATGTTTATAATAATATATATTTATTGCGCCGCGAGTTGACATATCGTGCCGACGATTATGTTACGTTTATCGTACACGATGAATTTCTAGTCCGTAATATCGCACTAAATGTTGATGCTGGATTCCCTCAAATATCTGTAACTCCTCAGCAACACGCCTGATTGCTCTGTGATCGCCAGGTTGCAGCTGCACCTCTTTCATGGCTAGCAGTTCACCTGTTTGATTATTCACTACTGTGTACACTTTGCCGAATCTTCCTTGGCCTGCATAATAAAATTCGTTCATTAGGCTAATGCTACAATTATGAATGTTAATATAATTAACTGCAAATAATAATCATTATAAATTACCTAGTAACAACAAATAATTTTAACGCATACACTGTATATAATCAATAAAGAACGTACCTATTTTAATACCTCTCTGCCATGTAAATGTAACTCTTCGCACCTTGATGTGAACTCTATCGACTCCTTTTCTATCAGTGACTTGTCCGATAAGCTCCCGATTCCTCAATCTTTCGTCGAGTTCACTTTCCATTTTTCTGATGGCACAAATGACTCTTTCGTGCCTCTGCGTGCCCTGCTCGGGTATGTTTACTATCACCGCAAGATTTCCATCAACCATGCTTGATGAGCTACATTTCTTCGCATTAATCAATAATTCGGGTGATTTCAGAGCCTCCCGTGGTTTCTGAGAAAGATTGATGCTCGTAGTTCTAGTGCGACCATGACTCGGCGATGAAGCTCTTGATCGCGACAGTCTTCTTAAATCTGAAAACAAAAAGTGTTAAGAATCGTAATAAAACTTATTCGCTTAATCATTTTCATGTACAAATATTTAAGATGATTGTTTAACAGAAACTTATAAAACAATAATTTCCTGAATTATCAATCGAATTTTGTAACTGCAAAAATGGATGGTCAAAAAATTGCTGCCATAAAAGGATTACAATTTATAACAAAAAAATCATGATTACTCTACTTTCTGTCTCCGGCGTCGATCCTGCAACCGATACGGTTCCCACTACATGAGATATACAACGATCCATGCATGTCTTTAATTCCTCAAATTCCTGATCGGTGAGATGTTTCGTATTGTGTGGCTCACACACTGTTATCAAGAACTCCAAACCTTGATTCGCCCATCTGGGCCTCAAGCCGCGGCCACGCTCGCATCGCGTTCTCACGAATTCCATCCACAACAACGCGAATGATACTAGACCACGCGCTAGAATGGCCTTTTCTTCTAGTGAGAACAGTTTGCACATCTCCTTATGAAACTCGAAACCCATCCTGTAAGCTTGATGAAGAATCTCGCGGATCCTCGAGCGTAAAGGTGTTTGGTCGCTCTCGATGTTCGATTGCTCCACTTCATCGACATCTCTTTGAAAGTCCTCGATTATTACCGTTATGCAATGTCTTAAATCTAGAACTGTATTCTATAAATAAGAAAGGAAAAGAAAATTTAGCATTTTGTTTAGTTTTCGTAATAAAGCAGTCTATGTACAAAGTCCTTTACCTTCAATAGTTTCAACGACTCCTCTAACTTCTGATCATCGACTGACCATTTCTCGATATCGCGTTTCAAACATTTGGCAAGATTGATGCTCTTTACGATCTTTTCCCGAGCCTCTACAAACATTCCCTGCCACTCACGGCCCACAAACAGATGGAATCTAAACTGTGTTTCACTGTAGAACAAACAGCTATAAAGTATCTAAGATAAATCGAATATAGGTAAATGAATTAAAATTATCTCTTACTTGCATGACAATTCGTCATCCTCCTTTTCTTCCACATTTTCACAGATCTCGCGAGTCCGTTCAGTGAGAAATTCATTAACTTGTTTAATCATCGTATGTGCAATTTCGCTATAAAAAAATAATATCACAAACATGACAATACAAATTGAAATATAATAATAAAAATTATTAAATAATAATTTAACTTGTGTTGTCTATTGTTTTATTGAACAGTTTTATTTATTCTATTTATTCATTAGAACATCTAATATTTCTATTAATCTCAGCTTTTCTATTAGAATCATATATTGTATATGTACGAGAGTTGTCCATATAAAAACCGAACTTTAAAAAAAGCGTCCGAATGCGCAGTCTTGTGGCGCTGTGTAGTGGGGTGTGGGGTTCTTGACGCTATTGTTTTTAGTTTACGTTTTACGATGGCTTGAATGAGGTTATGTTCGTGGCGATTTTCTAGACGAAAAAGATGAAGGCTCTTGAAGAACAACGAGAGTGTGTTAAATTTTGTTTTAAATTGGGGAAAACTTTCACTGAGACTTTTAAAATGTTACAACAAGGTTATGGGAAGGAATGTATGAGCCGTACACAGTGCTACGAGTGGTTTAATCGTTTCAAATTGGGCAGAACAACAATCAAGGATAATGAAAAATCTGGACGGCCGTCAACGTCAACTGACGATGATCATGTTCAAAAAGTGCATGATGTTATCAGGAAAAATCGTCGGTTGACTGTCCGTGAAGTGTCAGAAGAAGTGGGAATTTGTAAAAGTTCGTGTCACTTGATTTTGACCGAAAAACTGAACATGCATCGCGTTGCAGCAAAATTTGTGCCACGGCTGCTGACCGAGGAACAAAAAGAAAAACGCGTTATTGTCAGTCGGGAGCTTTTGGATCGGTCAAATGATGACGAAAACTTTTTGAAAAATGTCATAACAGGTGGTGAGACGTGGGTGTACGATTATGACATAGAAACCAAAGTACAATCATCACCGCGACCAAAAAAAGCACGACAAAGTCGCTCCAACATCAAGATCATGTTGATTGTCTTTTTTGACTGGAAGGGTATCGTTCATCAGGAGTTCGTCCCGCGTGGTCAAACAGTCAACAAAGAATTTTATTTGACGGTAATGCAGCGTTTGAGAGAGGCAGTGAGAAAGAAACGGTCGGAGGCGTGGGTCAGCAATTCATGGATGCTGCACCACGACAATGCACCCGTACAAGCATCGTTCCTTATCAATGAATTTTTAGCAAAACATGCGACGACTGTTGTTCCTCAGCCCCCCTACTCTCCCGACTTGGCTCCTGCGGACTTTTTCTTGTTCAAAAAATTAAAATCGATCTTGAAAGGCCGCCGTTTTCAAACAATAAAAGAGATTAAGGAAAATTTGCTACAGGACCTACACACTATTCCAGAAACAGAATTCCAGGAAGCATTCCAACAGTGGAAAAAACACTGGGAGTGGTGTATTAACAATGCAGGGGAATACTTTGAAGGAGATTGAGCCGAAATAATATGTAAGTTAAATTTTTTTTAAACAATGTTCGGTTTCTTTATGGACAGCCCTTGTATGTAATTATATATATATATATATATGACTCGAGTAGATCGAGTAGAAAAGCTGAGACTAATAGAAAATTATTTAATAGAATATAAAATGTTCTAATGAATAAATAAAATATAGAGAAGATATATCTAATTATTGTATATAGAATATATGCAATTATTTCGATATTTTACTCACTAGAATTTTACGCCAGCAATCTTATATCCATCACTTATGTTTCCAGCGATGGACTTGACAAACAACCACTCATCCATGATCAGATTTTTGTGAAAGCTGTCATGCTGCACCATGTCCACCCACTGCTGAAGATAATCTAGATAGACCTCAAACACAGCTCTCAGGCTCTCATCGAAATACTTGACGTCTTCCTCAAACAGACTCTCGCAGTCGGTTTCGTCGCTCGCAACAGCAGCGCAAGAATGCGCGGCGAATCGGTCGCGATGAATGCAAGCGATCTTGATGCCCTCCCGAAGTTCCCGCATGAGCTGTCGGACCGACAACGGACTCGGCTGCTCCGGTTTTTGTTCTAGTCTCATTCTTAGAAATTCGTGAACTACGTCCAATGGCACGCGCGAAAGAAACACGAAAGCTGCCCTGAAATATAACAATTTACAACATGTATAATTTGACTCTCTCTACTCTATATTAGATCCACATAAAAAAAATTATTTGACGAACTGGTCCAAAAAAATCTGGTCCAAATTATGTTTAAAAATTCCTCTAAGAAAGAGTTTGTCATTTAAAAGTATTCTATGTATATTAGTCTCTTCTGACAAATGTAATATTATCGAAAATATAGGCATTTGTTTTGCTTTTTCCTTTGTAATTTAGTTTAATATAATTTTATTTCATAAATGTCTTAGTTTTAATTTGACATTAAATTTAGTTTAAACCAGAATGTTAAAGTAAAATTAATTTTTCAAGATCTGAGCAAACGGAAAATTTTTTTTAAGAAATAAAAAATTCCAAATATACCTATATGATGGCAAATTTAACTCCTTTGCTTCGGGACTCCAAATGCCATACCGTTGTAGCTCTCTATCACCTTCGTATTCTTCATTTGCATTGCTATCACATTCTTCGAAGTTATTTTTTTCCAAAGTTAATCTCGCTTTCCTCAAGATAGATGTGTGCAATCGATCCAGGAAATTCAAACTTTTTCTGAGACCTCTCGTTTTCAATACATCCTCGATATACTTTCTGAATGTGCCAACAAAAATTGTCATTACATAAATCAGATATTTATATCGCATAACCAAATTCAAAATTTTATCTAGTTGCTTTAAAATAAAAGAAAGATACAAAAAAGTTTCTAATAAATTTTATAATGTCAAAAAATTATTTAATATAACACATTTAAATTAAAAATATTTAGATATTAGTATACTAAGATTAAATATATATTTAAAAATTCGAAATATACCTGTAAGCGTGTCGATCAAATTCGACCAAGTAGAAATCGAGTCGATCGACTCTTTCGTCTTCCACATACGAGAACGAAATTTCCGGAGTAGGCGGCAATGACTGCGATATGAAAGATAAACCTCCTACTGAAGAATTATTGCTATTATTGCTGTCAGAGGGACTGGAAGTTTCGTCCTGTTGAGATAGCTCGAATCGCACCATGGATTGTCGCTGCTCCATAGAATCGACAGTATCCGAGGATCGCGAACTAAGGATAGAAACAATCGATTATCTAACTCCGAAGTTTCTACACATGAAGAAGAATTCAAAAATATCTTTTTTATCCTGGAGAAGAATAAAATTCGTTCATAATGTACGGAAATTCGGAAAGTATAATTCCAAGTTATTGAGAGAAGATAATGCGATTCAAATAATGTACCTTATGCCGGAGTCGTTAAAATCCTCCTGTTTCTTCTTACTATGCAGCATCATGAGCAATCTGCCCAATATTTGTAATTTAAGCCGATGGTGTTTCGTCATGTTATACCAGAGACACATAGCTTTCACTCTGTCGGTGAATTCTGGGCTCTTGTATAACGGATAATTAGCGGCAAACGCCTGGCAAGATGGATATAAGGCTTCCGCTGCCTCCAGACGAGCTAATAGACCTTCCACTTGTTGTAACGCTTCTCCCTGTTCACGAGCGCATGCACGACAGTACATGGAGAGGCAACCTGGACATACACCCAGTTCAATGTTCGGACTGGAACCTGGATTTGCAGATCGATCATTCGCAATGTCGCCAGGGCTGATGCAACCTGCCTCTTGCACATCCGTCATGGGATCGTATCTAATGAAACAATAATTGCGTTTACTTATATACATATATATTGCTATTATTTTTGTTTCTTGCAATCAATTGTTAATATATATTGCGCACATCAATTTTCGATTTCATGAAGAAAATATTTTTCATTTTGCGTTTCTGAAGTAGTATTTTGAAAACTTTAAATATGTTTTTGCTCACTTGTACTCCATTATTTCTGTAAGTAGAACCTCTACTGCCTCGCGTTGACGGCATAAATATTCATCCTGCGCCATCGGGCTACGATCTGCATGATGTGCCTGTAGTTCCAGCCAAATCAGATCCTTTAGTTCGTTTTGCCAACTGCTTTCTTCGTGACTCATTTGACGGCGACAATTCCGCTCTGTACTCCCCTGTATTTAAAAAAAAAAAAAAAAATTTACTATTTATATACACCATTTTTAAAAAATCTTGGTAAATATATAATTTTGATGACACAATAAAAAATAAAAGTGTAATATATCTTAAAGATAATATAAAGTTAACTTATGATTCGAGTTCATTTTATATTATACAACAAAAGTAAAATTATTTTAATTTGTATGTTTGAGTTTATTAATAAAATCACACAAATGTAAGTTTTATGTGCAATAAGTTCAAGATACTTACTAATTTAATTAAAAAAGAAAAAGTGTCATGAAATATTTCTCTCTCCTTCAAGCTTTGCGTCCTCGGCGATTGCGCGCTTAAATTCTTTTCGTTTATCAACACGCTTTTTTCGATAATTTCTCGCTCCACTTTTTTTTCCTCCACATCAACTGGCTTGGACCGCAAACAGCGAAATCTATTTCTAGTCTCAATCTGTGAAAAAGAGTATATTTTTGCTTGACAACATGCCAAATGTGAACAGTAAAAGAGCTTGCAAAAAGATAAGAGTATGGAGTTCTGTCCAGAAAATTCAACACAAGTCGAGTAATCGGCTTTTGATTGATAGACTAGAAATATACGCAAGTCACAGATATTAAATCGTTACGTTTTCTAAATACAACTAATAATCAAAATTGTTTTTTTATTTTGTCGAACCTTGATTTGATTCGGCGTCAACACTGTTGCCATGTCACCATTGTGTTTCTCGGCATAATTGTAGGCAGCTTCTACATCAAGCTTCAAATCTCTTTCATTGCCGCGCAATAGTTTCAAGATCCTCTTGCACTTTCTGCTGCCCTCTTTCGCATCCTCCTTTGCCTCGTTCTCGCGATCTTTGTCCGCTTTATCGCACATTTCGTTGAAGATAATGGTATCCAGGGTGTTGCGCCTTCGAATAGTTGTCTTTGGCCGAGTTTCTTTTTCTATCGATTTAAGATCACTAGAAAATGACAAAAGCTAAAGATAGCCTCAGATACTTTGTAGTCACTCGAGTGACAATTAAATTAGCAACGATTCAATCGATATCGCGAAAACTACTTTCAGTAAACAATGGCCCTTTATTTTCTGTATTTGTTAAAAATAATTCTTTTTCATTTCTTATAATTTTTCTCAAAAATATTATTCTATATTTTCTGCCTTAAAATTATATGAAAACATATTGTTTATATTTTACAGTGTTGCTCGTTAACTCTAGTTATATTTAATATGCTGCAAAATATTTACACAATTATAATTATTGTCAATAAAAAGTTATATCGTGTTAACAGTGAAATATTTGTATGTAATAATTATGTATTCTCTCACATATTATTCTTAGTAAAATTTCTCGAGCGGATCTAAAATTTGAAGTTTTAATCACGTACCTGCCTGAGAATTTTTGCTTCATGTGTCTTTTCTTGCGACTGAGACGAGTCCTGGGTGGAGTTTGTCCGTAAATATCGGACATCGCGTGCAGCGACTCCTCGAAATCGTTCGACGAATCAACCTTACTGTAAACAAGATGTTTAATCGAATATATATTTCCGCCGGAAAGTTTGTCGCTGATTATTGTCGGGGAAATTCCCCAAGACAGGATGTTACTTTTGAAATAAAATATTATCTCCTAGAGAATTATATTCATATAATTTTTCATCATATAACTATGTGATTTTCTTTCGAAGAACACTCAACATTTTAACATATAGTTATGTGAAAAACATTTTACTTTTGGATCTAAAGCTACAACATATTTATATAAATGCTCAAATGTGAAATACTTTGATGACAATTTGTTAAAATTACTTTTGTAACATAAAAAAGAATTTTCAACTTTAACTAAAACCATCAGTATATAATTGAAAAGCGCTATTTCTTTGCATTTAATGCAAAATTACTATTTAACTAATCAAATTGTAAAATATTGATTCTCAGACAATTCTCTTTATCTGTTATATTAATAATATAATGTTAATGGAGAGATAACAAACTGTCGTCAAACTTTCAAATTGGAACGTTTATACAAACATGTTGCTCGTTATACCAAAGATATGGCATAATTTTCTTAATAATTATTATAGTAACATCTATCAAATTAAGATTAATTTTATTATAAATTCATTTCAAAATTTCATTAAAAATTCTGTTTAAAACAATTGTATAAAGGGTTCCTAACTCTTTTCTTGTTGCAAACATTATTGGTATACATATCATACAAGAGAAAACTCATACAAATACAGAAAAGTAAAAAGACTCTTTTCAGAAAAGATTCTTGTTTATAATTTTTCTATTTTAGAAAAATCTCTAAAGGATAAAAAAATAATTATATAATTATGTGTATATCTAATAATAGATCTGATTATAACAATGCATTAACATATTGGAATCAATTATAATCCACAATCTCAAGAATTGATAAACGGCAAGGAATTACAGATTCGTGTACTGACTAACGGAAATGTGTTTTGCATGATACAAATTGCCAAGTTTGCAGTTAAGGATTCTCTTCGCGTCTTGATTGTCGACTTTGTCACTCCGATACGGAATCGTCGCGCAACACTCGCAAAACGAGCAACGGACATACATAATAGACGGAATACATTCGACGCACATGTTCGGAACGACGAATGTTTCCGATTCACTGTCACGCGCGTACGTTAAAGCATCGTGCATCAGGTGAATCGCTGAAAATAATCCGGCGGATCCCTGGCCTATGTAAACAAAGAGCGTTTATATCGCCGATAGTGATGCAACGCGGGCGCCGGTTTCTGTTATCGGAATCCATCGCGAATTACGTGTGTGAAACCACGTGTCACCCTGACACTCACCTGCCATAATCGGCATCCTCATCGTCGGAGGACTCGCAACCAGGGATTCTCGTGGCATGATTCGGTTCAACGAGACGCGACATTCTTCACACTTCACACTCGCACGAGAAACGTCGTCGTTTCTGAATATCATCGTCGAAGCGCATGCGCCGCGCGCTGTTGACATTTGACGAAGTTCACCGAATCCGAACAGCTGTTAAGGCGGTAATATTTGAATGTATCAAAGAACGAAGCGCTTACGGCTTACGATTTTTTTAAAGTACCTAAAAAGATTTTATAAAGTTCGATTAATATGATATTTCACACACATAATATATATTTTAATTTAACTCAAAGAACAATATTAATATTATTCCCTATTATTATTGAATGATACTTACTTGTAGATCGATTATCGATATCTCTAAGATTATGTTTCGGTTTACGATTATATATCTTTTCGATGATTCTCTTTGGCCATCTTTTCTAAAATATTTTATTTTGTTCTTGTCTTATTTTTGTATTTATATTACATGTGAATAAAATCTTAGTTTATTAAATTTTTAATGCTCAAAATATCAACTGTCAATTTTTATATTGCATCATTTGACATTGCTGTAATTTATCTTGACTAAATTTATATATATATAGAGAGAGAGAGAGAAAATTTAAATACAATGGTCCTAGAATTTCGTTTTTTTTTCTAAATTGCAACTGTTTTATTCTCTATTTATTGTTAGTCGCTTAGATATGACATATTCGATCTGCTACCATTTGTTTCTCCTTAGTTTTTAATTTCTTATTCTCCAATTGTAATCATTGTATTGTAAAACTGTAATAACGAACTTTAGAAATTTCGATTATATATCGTCACTCACTTTTAATTCTTTGTTATATACATAGATTAATAATCTATCTAACGGATTGACAGAGGATTGACAGCTGTCAGCCAACTTGAGATATATGAATCTTTTATTTAAACAATCTCTAGTTACCTCAAGAAAGTACAAGTAGTTTTTACATTATATCTCTCATCTCACAGCAACAAATAATATTATTTTCAGTAAAATACGTGTGTACCTCATGTATCCTGCTGTTTTCAATAGCTCAATAATAATACTGCTATAAGTATCTTTCTCTCACGAATGCAGAAAAGTGGAAAAAGAACGATATCGCAGAGTTTTCAATAGCTTGAATAGAGAAAGACGAAAAAACGCGTGATAGGCGCCTAATGCACATTTTGATATGTTCAAGTCTAAGAAAAAATGCCATAACACTACGTGGTACTTTCATGAGAGACATAATACAAACGTAGCTTCATTACGTTAAGATCTTCCTTCGTGAATGTAAATGAAAGATTAGTGTTATTTAACTCTAGAATACACATTTCAAAGATAAAAATAATTTTACATAAACGCGACACAAAACGCATGTTTTCCCACTGTACATGAAATTTCAGAAATATCGAATCGAGCTGAAAATTGGTTACATCTGTTTGTAAAAAATGATAATTGGACAGTTTTGCCTCCTCACGCTAATCATTTATTTCAACCACATATTCTAATATCTTGCAAATATATAATCAAAAGTATTGTGATCTATAGATCTATACGAACGAAACATCTAATATACGTATCGTATATGACCTTTCCACAAACGAATCCACGTACGAACAATTCCAGTATAAGTATCGATTCGAAGGCAAAAATTGCATTCTAGAATTAAATACATTCCAAAAGATAAGTGGAAATATCATATTTTTTCGCGAAGAGGCAAAAAAAAAGGTCAAGGCGCAATATCTAAATCGGTAGTTTAAACGGAATATTTATAATTCGTTATTCACAGAAATCCAAAATATAATAAATCGTGGAGATAAAGTACTTTACAGGAAATTCTTCTGGAATGTCTCAATAAAAATTTATCGGTTTCGCCAAAGCTTTTAATCGCCAAAGAGTATCGAGACAAGTTTTCAAGTTTGCTCTCGCCCATTTCATCGACTGTTAGAAAGTTATCATGCGATCTCTTTAACTAGTATATAATATTGTTTCCATTTTGTTCGCACATATACATTTAGTCGCAAGTTTATACATTCCTAAATGGAAAGCTAAAATAAAATTGAGAATAATTGTCAATTATTTTTATTAGATATACCTATTCAGTCGCGTAGGAGAATTTGATTGCACAGATATATATATATATATATATGTGCATAGAAAAAAATTTTTTTAAATTTGAAATAACTTGAATAAAAATAGAATCTTTTTCCCAAATATGCTTCTTGTTTTTAATATATCTAAATTGCGACTAAATCTATCTGCTGGATTACCTTACAGAATATAAATTGACGACTATAAAATGCTTTGCTTTAGTTCTCATTCAATATTATCTGCATAATAATAATAATAATATAATAATAATAATAAAATAATAACTACTAAATTGTAAACATTAATATTAATAATATAACACTACTAATTTGTAAATTTTTAATATTAAATATAATCAAAAAAATATCTATGATTATTACTCCTATACTCTTTCCTCCTTTTTACTTCGCATATTATTGTAACGCGTTTTGATGATAATAATGTAGCAAAATACAAACTTATGATACGACGATCGTGCTTATATTTGAATAATTTCGCGATCTGCCTTCCAAATGAAGCTTATACATCTCTCGTCCGTATCATATTATTATCGCTTTTTGTTTTCATTCCATCATATGAAAAAATTGGCAGCATTTCTTGAGGTTACACGTTACTTCAAGTTTCGTTAATTTTAATTTTCTATTGCATAGAATTTTCTTAAAAGGACAAATAGTTTTAAAAATTACAATGGCATCAAACTTACCCAGACTGCCATAAACGTGTGTTTTCGCTATCACTCGGCCTCTTTCATACGGTTAATTATTTCCTTCATCGCATTCTCTCCCTCTCTCGCACTCGTTCCCTCATTCTTTCGGAAATCTTGGTAGCTAACCAACCCATTAGCGGGTACCGCGCAATTCAATCTTGTGTTGCAAGAAGATGAATCCTTTATGGCGCGATATCCTTACATCTCTCTCCATCTCTTTCTCCGCTAATGTTGTTATTTAGTATACTACCTATATTATTTCGATATATATATATTTATATTTATATCAAGTAAAGGCCACGAGTGTGTTCAATATAAAATCGCTAATATGTTATCGAAACTCGTTCATACGAAAATAACTCGATACGGTTTTATCAGTAATGAATAGGCCACGCCATCGTTGAATCGCTTACGTTTAACCTGGAGTGACGGACTGCGCTGCGATAATGATTCGTGTGTGACGAACAAGGGAACAATCGCAATATTTTTCACAAGCACAATAAACAACACGTTTATCTTGAAAGAGAATTGTCGCGATAAAATTTTGAAACTGAATTTAATACAGGTATCAGCTCATTTCTATACGATTGTCAAAATTTACCTACAAATACGTATATATATTTCAACATATATATATATACAGATGATCTAAATTTATTATTTAATAAATAATTTCATATTGTTCAAGAATATTTTTTGAAATATTAATCCGAAATATGAGCAGAATCGGATGTGCCACGAGGTTCCCTTGCTTGAAACGGTCGCTGCCCAATACGAACTTCAAGAGAATTACGCCTAAATTTCTATCTAACTCGCTACTATATAAATCGTGCCCCTAAATCTTGATTCCTCTATGGCCGGTGTCCGGAAGTGGCTTACAAATCGCCGATTAACTATATCAATGTATAGCGTCACAAGCAACTGCCCGAACAAACTCCTGTCTACAAATATGGCTCGCGAATTAAGCGTACAAAATAGAAAAATGTTGTCCGTTAACGGGTAACGACCGCGAGTGTCACCGCGACGCATCAGCGGAGATGTGAGTAGCCGTGATAGTGATGCTGATGACGTGTAAATGCTTTTTGAAAGCGAGTTCTTATTAACGAGGACGGACGATACGCGACGGCGCAATAAGGACCGCGACGGGCAAGGCAGAGTTTAGGTAATCGTTAACTGTTAAAGATCGATTATAAATGACCGGCAGTAAAGTTTATCGTGAAACCAGACCAGTATTAGCACCTCATAATATATGAAAACGTTCGGTCTGTCAATGCGCGGAGAAAATATTAAGTAATAAGATTAAGTAAAGGTAACAAACCGTGATGTAAATTTTTTTGCCATTTCACTGAGGAGTATGTCTGCTCCTAAGATAATAAAATTGTTTGATAAATTATTAATATATATAAAATAATAAGATTCAGAACTATTTTCGATTAGCTAGGATGTTTAAGGTAAAAGAAAGGAAAAGGAAAATCACCATTTTTTCACAAGCAAGACATTTGCATAAAATAACAAGAAAATTTACCCGCGCTGCGGAGGCACGTGATGATTTTCGACGATAGAACCGAGATCGTGCAGCATTAATTTATGTGGAAGAATATGTGGAAGACGGTGCAAATCGCTCGCTCTCGTCGCGTTCTCCTCGCCAAAAAACGTGAGAGCTTTGATTATCGGTTTGCGTGAGGGGTATAGAATCTCGTCATCGAACTAACGTGTTAAACACGAATATCATACTCATTAAGTAATTTTCGATAATCACGACATCATCCGTGCGCGATCTTTGAGAAAGGTTAAATTGATGGAGTAAGTGTATGTTATTCAAATGATTCTATTTATATATCGATTGTAGAATCTATACCTTTCTCTATTTCTTTC
>NW_021853558.1:354019-355318 GCF_003651465.1 Formica exsecta
CTTTCCCTATCTCTTTTTCTCTCTTTCTCTTATCGTTATCTCATTATCGTTTTACTGCATTCCCCGTTTCCACGAAGTCAAATGAGAAATTGAAAATAGGAAAGGATAAGGTAAGCGATTAGATGCACGTACACTAATTTACATGTTCTCGAATTGATCAACGCGACGCTTGGTGTTGCCCTTGCGAATCTCGCGAAGTGTCTTGTATTTGTCGCGACCCTGGCGCACGTTTTCCCTGTGAATCTTATCCATCACCGTCTCCTTGGTTTCGTCGCGCGATTGAGCAAGATCTTGTTTCAATGCCTGTCAACGAATATATTCTATAATTGCAATAATGTTTCATGTAGTGCAATAATGTCTCTTATGTAAAAAATCCCATGAAATTTGTATCAAACATCAGAAACGTATTTTTAAACTTTAGAAAATAAACATTTGCTAAAGTTTTAAACCGGATATAACCGGACAAAATGGTTATTTAAAATTAAAAGTTAATTGATCCAAATAAAACATATTAAAATTAGATACCAATGTACCTTCAATTGATCGTGGAGACGTTCGTTTCTCTCCGCCAAAGTGCGTCGTTCCTCGACAGGATCGACTATAGTCTCGTCAGTCGCGAGGTCCTTGGTGACGTTTCCTTGAGGTACCTCGTCCTCGCCCTCCTCCTCGCCCTCTTCGTTTTCCTCAACATGATGATGATGCGGGGTCTGATTGGCCTGATATTGCCGGTCAGCTTCCTCTTGTCTCAATCTTGCATAATAAAACATAACATACAATTATTTCCAATTATGTTAACTAAAAAAACAAGATTAAAAAATGCTCATACTTGGCAGCTTCAAATTCTGCTTGTAATCTCCTAGCTTCCGCATCCTTAGCCTCCACTTCTGACTGTATGCGTTGCACTTCTTCCTGTTTAGCCCTTATTTCCTGTTCGAGTTTAACGCGTTCCGCAGCCTCCATCTCGTGCGAGAGTTCCAGTTTTTCCATCATCGCCGTCAATTCCTGCACGTCACACAAAGATTGTAAAAAAATTATGCATAGGTGCATGCACACAATCAAAATAATATTACGTAAAGATTTAAAAAGAATAACAAGAAAATTACTTATTCTTGGCAATTTTAAACTATGGAATTAAATAAGCTCGCTCACCTTCTGGCGATTTTCTAACTCTTCCTTGGCAGCCTGTAACTGTTTCAACTGCTCCTCCAAGCGTCGAATCATTTCCTGAGCTTCATTCAACTCGGCCTGCCGCCTATCCATTTCCTCTGCCATATTTCTTAGCCTTTCTTCGTATTCCTG
>NW_021853558.1:355451-360647 GCF_003651465.1 Formica exsecta
TGTTTCTTCTCCGCACGTTCTCGGGCAGCTATTTCCAATTGCAGTTTCTCTCTCTGTTGCTGTTTTGCAATCTTTTCGTCTCTGGCTTGAGCCTAATGAAGAAATTTTATCACAATTTCACACTTAAGATATCAATGATTTTATTATTTACTTTATTTTATAATTAATTAAAATATATTTCAACACGCACTTGTTGTCTTTTAACTCCTCGTACCACTAAATTATATTATTTTAATCCTTAGATAACAATATGCTATATAATGGTTACGTAAAACAGTGTTCAATAAATTAATCATTAATGATAACATTATATAATCAGCTTTAGTAGATAAATAAATGTGCATCAATAATTAGCTTATATCGATTTCGTAGTTCAGGATATAATAGCATTCACACATAATGTTCCTTACCTTCATCTGCTGCACGTCGATCGTATCTGGCTTACGTCTGCGCATGTAAAGCTCGTGATTGCCCATGCATAGCGCGAGAATTCTCTTGTTAATCTTCACTCTGCTAGCGAAAAAGACAAAGTCCGGCGCCTTCTTGTCGATCGGCTTGATTATAAATTTCTTATCGTTGAACGAGATATTCCGTATCTCGGACCAGGGGAAGCCGATTTTCGGCGTGAGCTTATCGTCCTTCTCGTAGATGTTCAAACCTAAAGCATCCACACCCAACCAAAGGTCTGTGCCCTTCTTGTTGCGAATTTCAAAGTAATTCACACCATACATCTCTAAGTCCTACGGAAAGCAAAAAATAAAAAAAAAATACTAAAATAATACCAGAGACACCAAAAGTAGCAGCATTTCTCAATTTCTCGCATAGTAAAATGTTTTAAATTACGAAAATAGAGCCCGCATAATATTTTTAGAAAAACTGGTTAAAAAATACTGCCTCATAAATAAACACCGAATTAAAATACAAGATTACATGAGTAATTATAAAGTATAATTAAAACACGTGTAGTTATCAAGCGACGCGGTAGCGTCGCGACGCCAAGTATATAAAATCATATAGATGCGAGAAGTCTTCAGGAATGAATCTCGTTGACAAATTGACAAAATCAGGAAAACTTACAGAAACAGAATTAGTAAAATAAAAATTTCAAATACAACTTATACAATAATTACAAGTACAAAAATAATTTTGCAATGATAAATGTACATACACGAGTCCATCTATCTGTTCTCTCCTGAAGCCTTCACCTTCGTGTGGATTTCAGATTTACATTCTATACACGCTACTTAAACAGATACCTGAGCAATTTTCAGATATTCCATCATGGCATCTTCTCGCAACATGCCACGGTGTTCCTGCCACCAGTTTGTAATCGAACTATCCCATTCCTCTTTGCTCATCTTATGTTGGTCAACGACGCGCTGTGGCAACAGTCGATCGTTTGCCAGGAAGCCAGTGGGATGATTGCCCTTTTGATAATCTCCATGTCTCGCCTGAACGGCGTATGAGGCCAGCAGGACGGATGTTTCCGGTGGGCAGTATATTTCGTCCGTGAGGATAGCATTCTTCACCTGCGATCAATGTGGAAGCGTTGATTGTAAGATATCGATTACTAGGATTTAGAATGTAATTAATTTTTTTGTATAGAAATATTGGTCAATGGTGTACGCTGTGATAAAATTCGATAATAAAATTGTTATTTGTATAAATAATTAATAAAACATTCAAAAAAATAACGCGCGTAAATATTTATTCCATATGTTTGAAATGAAAATACTATTTAAATTGTGAACAAAATTTCGGCGATAATTTGGCGAAACATCATTCTTTTCAAATATTAATCATATCTGCTTGCCTCAGTAGAGCAAAAAATTGAAGTATATTTCTTGTACTCGCGTATTCATGGCAGAAGATAAAACGATGGGAAAAAGTGAATCAGATAAACGAATGACCATCCGGTGCACGTGGTTTACTTGAAGCGACAAATAAATGAACTGCATTGTTTTTACGTTACTCGCTTTCGAATACGATTATAGATATACGATCCGGTCTCACTGTTTTTGCTGTGCATGTCATGACCATGTTCTTTGATAAGGCTCGGAAATTACTTCGAGAAAAAGAGCAATAAATTAAAAATTGTTACGTCAACTAAAACTGCAATTAAAAAAGATAAATATATTTGATTGGCAATTTTTTACCTGAAGGTAAAAAAGTCGAAGTGTAATATCTTGTATCAGTTCCTCGGCGACGTCCTCGGGATAGAATTTTGCACGGAATTTGAACTGCAACGGGGTCTCTTTCTTCACCTCCTGATTCATCACCTGTAAACGTTTGAAAGATAAATAACTCAGCTAAAATTATCCATCGTTGTGCTTCACAAGTGTGATCAAAGATCACACTTGTCGCTCAAACGTGTAAAAGCGTGCATAGTGTTTATGAATCGCGTTATGAAGAAAATGGTTAAACGATAAATTATTAAACATTAAATGATAAATGATTAAACATGCAAAAAAAAAAGTTCTCATGGCGTAAGAATTATAAATAAATATATGAAACATGTGATATATAAAACGGATATATACGAGTAAAATACATTGAAATACAGTGAAAAAATTTGGCGTCAAAAGAGATGTAATGCATTGAAAACGAAGTATATTGATCTTCACGTGATGTTATATTTTATACATTTACATTTATGAAAATGAAACAATGGGAGAAATCTTATTATTACATTTTTTTATATCTTTTTTCCCCGCAAAAATATCGATTTTTACAAATTTTTTCCTATATATATTTGAATATTCATATCTCACCGCAGACATATTCGCATTTGATTTGCAACATTATTATCAGACAACAGTTCGTCATAATTACGTAATGCGCGCGATATCAGTGATGCCGATCAAAGACGAGAGTATTTCTCCCACCGTCTCTTAAATATAATTCAAAAATATTCGTTGCGCCGTTTGAAATATGTAATTACAATGAAAGTGCATGTGTGCACTTTTATGTTTTGTGCTCTGGTATATGTGTTTGGTAGTTGTGCCAAAAGTAAACAATTATTATCCTAAAATATACGTGTTTTTAAAGCAACATCATATATTTCACGCTAGTTTAAAAAAATATATGCTGTTACAGTGTAAAAAAAAAAGTTAAATAATAAAATATTGTGTTGTTTACAGAAACAAAATATCTCAATAGTTATTTCTATTTATTGTTAGTAGCGAAATTTTTCAATGGAATTTCCCATCACTAATAGTTTTGATAAATGGAATCAATAATCTTTCTGATGGTGCAGACGCGATTTTGCGTTCACAGTCAATTGATAATAATATAATCGCTTTTATAGAGTCACATTAAAGCACTCAAAATGATAAGTATCGCAAAAGTGCTAAGCGCAAAAGTATTTCATCGTGATTCTATATGCGATGAATACATTTATCTTAATCGCTTATAATTCATTTTCGTGGGATCTTATCCAGGTGTATCACTGAAAAAACTTACGTCACGATAATAGTCGGCTCGTCGAAAGTTTATACTCCTCGCGTTTGTTAACTACTTATCTACGAGTTAGCGATGAATATAAAAATATTGCGTAAAACAGCGTTATCTGCGATGTACCAGAGCACTGAAAGTTTCTGATAACTATCGCAATGACAATTGCAATAAAAATAAAAATGCACGTTTTCGTGATTTTTCAAACGCAATGTTCGAAAATAATATTAAAACATGTAGTAATGCAATATATGCTACGTGTACTACTTTCAACATCAAATTAAATGATGAAAATTGAGTAATATCATATAATACACACACACAATATTCTTTATTTTATTATATTATTTTTTTCTCTCGTAACAACTCCAAACACAAAGAAATTTAGATTCATATTATTTTATAATAAGAATAATGTAGTGATTTGTATATTATGACTAATAATTTTTAAAAGACAATGATATTTAAACTTATTGTATCATTACATAATATTTGTAAACAAGTAATAAATAAAAATGAAATTTTAAAATTTAGATACACCTTGTAAGAATAACATAAATAAAACAAGATTTGGCCCTCATATATTTTTTTTAGTAATTTACATATAAATAAAATACGATGCTATTTTCCGAATAAAGTATTAACAAGAGCTGTTCATGATCTAGGGATTAATCTGACTAATATCAATCATACAAACGATGATAAAAGTAAAAGATCATTCTGACGTGTTATTTCTCTACTCAACAATTTTTTTTTTTTTTAAATCTGGACATTAAAAAATATATTGAAATAAAATATGAGGATCAGAAAATTCTTCTGTAATCTTACGTGGCAGATTTTTTGAAGACCGCACGGAATCACCTGCAATTATTTATCAATGTCACATATTGATTTTATAATTACAATCGGTGCATTATATGCATTTGAAGATAATTTCTTTAATGATTTCTTAATTTAATTTTTATTTGATGATTTCTCTAATTAATTTCTTTCATTTGTTTAATGTTACAGATAAAAAAAAGTAAGAATAAGTTTTTTACATTTATGATTTTGTCAGCAAGTAATCGAGAAGTTTATGACAAGTAAATGTTTCGACATACGCACACATCGTAAATAAATTCATCATAAAATGTTACGTATGTCTGTCAAACAAAAATAACAAGGGATAATTAAATTGCGGAAAACTCTAACGTATATATTTTTCACAAAAGATGCAGCTTTTTTCACCAATAAAGGAATTGTCGAGACGCATCCGTGCGTTAGATACGTTTCAAGGACTACATTTAAAAACTCACCAGTCATGATCATGATCATGATGTAACGGCATAGAATTACCTTCTTATCAAATAACATATGATTTGTTGTCGCTATTTTCACGACAAATAGTTAAAGCGACGTCTCTTTTGATGGTATGCAGATCGCGATCTGTTTCTCGTTTAAAGGATAAATATTTGCAAAAAGAAGTTTTACATAAGTCTCAGACTTTTGTCAGTATATAACATTTTCAGGAAAAAAAAAAAAAAAAAAAAAACGCTGGCGAGCGGTTCTCGTCCGATCACCATAGTCAAGCAACATTGCGCGCGGTCAGTACTTGGATGGGTAACCGCTTGGGAACACCGCCCGGTAAGGTAGAAATCGATGAGACCCGCGAACATATAAGTCCGAAAGCAACGCCCGAGGGCGCTCGGCTAGCCGCAACAACAACCCGCGCCACCCCCCGCGAAGGGTATAAAAGTCCGCGAG
>NW_021853558.1:360770-408153 GCF_003651465.1 Formica exsecta
AAAAAAAAAACAGCACTCGCGAGAGAGCTTGTATCACTAAAATCGTGCATCACTTTTCGTCGGGACAACATGCAATACAACTTAAATACGCTCTGTGCTCAAAAATTATTCACAACTTACCCTAGACAAGAATGAAAGTCCACTCTTCCAGTTGTTAGTATTGCGGTTGGCATGCGTTCAAAGAATAAAAATATGGTAAAGTTAAAGTATTGCGGTGTATAAAACCATCCCGCGTATCTCGGCCACGAACACGTCCTTGAAATTATCGTGTCGATATTCGAGGTATGGTAAATCAAGTAAATTGTGGCTTATAATGACAATAATTTTAAAGACTCGTCACGGGCACGAGAAGAAATTTAACTCAAGTCGGCAGAAAAAATGTCGTTTTACACATCCAACGTAATTCCAATAATTCTAAGCATAACGTCCCATGCATAACTAAGGAAAGTATCACTGTTCTGTCTCGCAGAAATATATGAACGTATTTTTTTCTAACAAAAATTGTAAAATTTTGCTTGACAGATTCGAAATTAATTTTTGCCAGTTTTGTGATGACAAAGTCTATAATTAAATGCCTGTAAGTCTGTAGTTATTTTAATGTAAATCACATCTACATGTAAATCACGATTCAATTTTTTTCGTTTGAGCGATAGAAGTTTCGTCCTTGCAATTAATATACATATATATTTACATTGCACATAAAAAAATATCATAAAAGAATTCATCATAAATTCAAAAGAGTAGTAGACTATTCAGGCCGTCAGTCTCGAGAATAATATTCGTCGTTTCTGATGGAATGACGTCTTCTAAATTTGCTCAACACCAAAAATAACTGAGAGCTACGAATTTGTAAGTCCCATATGCTCATCGATAAATAAAATCATAGGTCACGTCATTGAATAATATCTAAAAAGATTTTCAAATTATAATTTAAGTGTCAATTGCATGCATATTTAATGCTTATAAAATTATCGATATTAATATTTTTAATATTAAATTCTTTAAAATTTATTGTTATATTATTCGTTCTTAATAAAAATTGTAATTGAATCTCTATCGAAATAAGACCTAATTGAAATTAATTAAGAAACGCATTTATCATTTATATATACATATCATTAAAGTTTAATAAATGTTAATAAATATTTCATGTCGAGTTTAATAAAAGTTTAATATATTATTTTTCCAGTTTTGTCCCAAACTTCTATAAGTGAGAAATTATCCAATAGATTTAAGAGATCTTATAAAATTTCACAAGTTTTTAAATTATTTAATTTTCGTTAGTGACATTATTATAATATAACGTCTTAAATCAAGATTACAGGACAGTTTGAGATTAAAAGAACAACCTCCAAATTTTTTTAGATCAATTTGTCCTCATCGGTCAGCGCAATACAATCACGGATGTGCATGCGTAGCCCAACGTGGCCTTACAAGTATGCGCGATAACATAACAGGAATACCGCAGGAGAGACATGAAGAATGGGTCGGAATGACACGCGGAAAATGAACGTATCGGTCGCTAGATCCTGTAATGCAAACTGTTATATAACAGTCTACAGTCCGCGAGAAGTGCACCTGTGCGAGTTGTCGTCTTTTTCGCCGTATAACCTGTTACGGAGCACGGTGATCAAGCATTCCCGTGACCAGAGAGCCGTCGAAAGACTCGGTACAGAGAGTCCTTGAGACGACGGATCCATCGTCTACTTCGGTACGAGTTTGACACGACGCCTTTATCGCACTTTATTACGATCGCTTTCTGACAGTGATACTTACGTGACAATAAAATTAAATATTGTTAGAGTATGATTTAAACGAGAGAAGTAGAAGAAAACGGCAAACGTCATTTCCTTTAACTCTGATTTTTTTATAAAATAAGAGCTCTATTTGTATATTCATTTTATCAAAAAATTTAAATTAATATATAATTTAATGTTATTTTTTAAAGATTTAAATCATTAAAAATAATAAGGATATTGTATCTTTCAATTCTGTGCGTTTGAGAAATAATATTTTTTATTTGCATGCGTGATGCTAATAATCTCTTGATTTATTTCTCCGTCACATTCGAATATATTTTGTCAACAAAAAATTTTTATTGACGAACTTTAATTTTCTACGCTCCGCGGAGTAAAATCCAGTGTTAATCCCTGTCTGAAAAGTACTTTGGAACATTTACATGCGTCGTGCTTCACGGTCGCTACAACGAATTATGATCCAATTAGCGATAAATTTATCGCGTAGTTAATTTTGAAACACACCCAAGCGCGATTAGAAGCATTACCTCATAAGTTACTCATAATTACAAAATTTTGGCTGTGCCACAGGTATTGATGAAGCTGTCATTTTATATCGTATATTAATAAATATGTGATGAAAATATATTTAGCGATACTGCTATATCTAAATATCTCTCGATATTTTTTTATAAATCGATATCATTAACTAAGGACAATTAATTTTTCGCGCAATTGTCAGAAAATTTATTTTCTGAAGAAATTATGCTTCACAAGTATAGGTAAATCCACGTGTAAAAGAAAATTACCAATTAAAGAATATTAAACAATTCCTTGTACTTTTCTTTGTCTCTCTGCAGGTTTCATTCTGGAAATGATAAAAAATATCCCTTGATATATGTATATCTTTTTAATTTAATAAAATATTTTCTAGAATCCGCGATATTCTATTACATGAAAGAATTTGTTTGTTGAACCTTGACAAAAAAAGAATGCGCGCAATGTAATCTCGACAAGCGTATCGCACTCGACAAACACTGGCGGTTCGCGCGAGAGTCGACCTCTATTTAAGGGTTAATATGAATTCTAATTGGGAGAAAGTGACGCATCATAGGAACACCTGAGAGAAAAGCGACCGAAGTAATCAACGATCATCGCACGCGACATATTAGGACAATGAAAAGAGATACAATTCAATCTCGGAACAAGAAAGAAAAAAACAGAATGTAAAGAGAATGTTCCCATGTGCAATGCTTAAATTCTAATTCTTCGATATAAAGTTCCGATCTTGGATTCTGTGAGCAATTCGTAGTCAATTCATATTTGATAAAAATGTCAAGGCGTTCTTCTTTTTGTTATAAGCAACTCTAATAAGGAAACTTTCTGTACCTTCTCGCGGGGAAATTCCTCGAGTGGCTTCTCATCGCGTGACTCATCGAGCGGTATTTTCATACAACTGACGTAACACGCTCGATTGGATCGTTTAATAAACGACACGCGTATCAGACAATGTACACGCGGGCGGTCTCGTTCGCGTTCGTCTTTCTCATTTCTCTCTTTTATCGCAACCGCAACGTGATAAGGCGCTCTACTTCTGCAGAACCGTCGCGTACCATAGTGTTCTAGTTTTTTCTTTTTTCTTTTTTTTTTTTTTTTTTTTTTTTGTGTCTCACAAGCCTTTTTTCTTGCGAAACAATTGACTCGTCAGCGAATGTTATCTTTTTTCCGAGATGAGAATAACGTGCGATGAAATAACCGGAAAATACATTTTCTATATGGAGTATAACTCATAGATTTTTATCTATAGATTCTTTTTGATTAATCTATTTATTATACAATTTTTTTAAAAAGATAGAAGGAAGAAAAATTCCAAAAATATATTTATAAATAAATAATACTTATAAAAATTTCTTTATTAAATGTTCTCAATTTCAATAGACTTTATTCGAACATAGAACATCGCTATCTCATCGCTATTCTCATCATGTGCAAAAATAATCATCCTACATATAATCGATCATTAAAAACTGTTATCTTTCTATGACGCTCTGCCAGAGTTCTTTTCTCGGAACGCGTGAAAAGTTTATGTCCTTTCGAACTCTTACCAGGCCATCGTCGAACTCGTCGTCGTCCGTATCCGAGTCCGAGTAGCCTCTCAGCTTTCGAACTTTCTTTTTCACCTCCTTCTTCACCACCCTTGCTATCGCGCTCTCCGGCTGCGTGCAATCGTCTCATCATTAAGAGAAAAATATAAGGAACGTGCACAGGGCGCCAAATGATTCATTACGGGAATGCTAATTCGGGATAATCATCATTATCGAGCAAACTACTACATCAGTCTACTGCAATGGTTGTGCAATAGAAAATTATGTTAAAAACAATGAGTCAAGTTTTAATTAATGCACTATGCTCACAATATTCGCTGCTATATTTGTATAATAGATAACATGATTGCATTATCTAATCTTAACTGATGCTTTCACAAATCAGATTATCTAAAGTCATCAGAAGATGCGGTAAGACTCTCTATAAATAAGAAACTTGTCTCTTAATCCTTCAAAACGCTGATTTTCTCTTCACAATTTATAAGTTTGTTCTCAGATTGAAAGATTCTTGAACATGAAAAAAAAATAACGGAAAAAATCTCTTTTGTAACTGCGACGTAAATAATAATCAAAACAATCTTAAGATTAGAATAATTTTTAAGATTTTTATTTTTACAAAGATTCGAATTCCATTTTAATATGCATATTTTAAAATTTGAAAGAAAGATCGTATATCTAAAATGTTTCATAAAAGAAAATCATAAAGAAATATATATCTTAAAGGAAGCCCGCGTTTCTCTTGTTAAAAGTACGAGTCCAAAGTAAATAGATCCGTAGTAGATTGCAGATATTTCCCTCGTATGTTAATACGTTAACCTATATATTCTGTCTCATCTTTGTTCTCTAACAGGTATTCAGTCGCGCTGGAGAGAAGCTAGTTCTGATATTCATTTATCCCATGAAAGTGTGCTACCAACGACGCGTATCTACGTGTACTATAAAGTTCAACGTACGCGATGTTGCGTAAATATCTAACGTGATTTATAATCCTGATAAATTCCAAGGAAACATGAGGTTCAGATAGTTTAATTCTTTACTCATTTTAAACTTAAAAAGTAGAATGAAACAATATTGTTAGGCCGATTCATTTCCATGTAATTTACTATAATAAATCTAAAAGTTTGATTTCCGCTGCTACTAAATAGAGCAAAACTACTAATTGCACCCACAAAAATATAAAAAAAATTTCGAATGTGTTTTGAAAATTATTATATAACTAAAAAAAATTCAGGCATAATTTTATTGCACACACATAAAATTGAATGATATTAAAATTATAATTTTATTTACATTTTAAGTATACTGAGACACAGAAACGCGAGGATAAACTGTGAAACAGACGCGGTTGCTTAGAAATGCTAAGATAAAACTACTTGAACGGAGATTATTGCCACACCAGCTGGTTTTCAGTGGCTGGTACCGACTACAAGTTCTTGCCTATATTCCAGCCGCGACAATTTTCACCTGGCGAGCACCTGTCACGTCAGGTTTTTCCCCCATTTCCCTCTTGGAGGCGTTTGAAAGTCTAAGCTCGCGATTAATACAGAACAAGAAATCTGAAAAGGATAGGTTTCCGCCGAGACCTGCTGCAAAAATCATCGGTCTGCTGAAAAAAAGACGACTGGCAAGTCGGGCGACAAGTAGCGACTGTGTCAAGGTGAAGGCGCGTCGTCTTCGACATTAACCAGTTGGTGAAAGCCGATAAAGTGTCTGCTTTGCTCTGCGAATAACTCGGACTCGGAAATTAAAGTCATTCAAATTTGCAAACAAATAATAATAATAATTAATAAATAATTAAAAAATAATTATTATACTCGGACTCGAAAATTAAAGTCATTTGAATTTGCAAACAAATAAAAAAAAAGTCGAATAATCCACAGTTACTCACCAAACATCAATGATATTATTTTTTTAAGGCGATTATGCTGATCGATTCAGCGATATGTATTATGATGTCAAGAAGAATTTCTTTCACAACATGATGTGCTTGTACAAAAACATGTACAAATATAATTATAGAAAATATTTGAAAAAATTGAAAAAAAATCAACACGTCATTAATTATAATTTTGTATTAATTACCGAAAAATCTTTAATACGTGCAATTTTTATAGACTGATGTATAACTATAAGTTTCTTGACTATAATTATCCTGTCAATTTTTTGAGTGATATAATAATTTTCAAAATTATTTAAAACTCGTAGTATACACGTAGTATAAGGAAAAAAATATAGATAAGAATTATAGTAGTTCCATTTCTGTTCACACAATAAACTTCTGTTTAGACGATAGAAACCAAATTCCTAGATTTATTATAGTAAATTAGGTGAAAATAAATCGAAATATGTCGATGTTGTCCCATTTGTTAAATCTTTCATGAAATACTAAATAAAGAGAATATAATATATGATATAAAGATGAATTGCCGATCAAGCAACAGATTTCGTGGAACGGTTATTTACGGATGCAAATCTTGTAAGGAAAGTACGCTTCGAAAGTTTCTGGAACTTAATCTGATACGCATCGAGAGTCCCCATTTTCGAACAAGTTGCAGTTCTCGAAAGTCGCTCGTAAATGCAACACTTGTCGGACGATTTTAATAACGTCTTTAAACGCGATTTATATAAAAGTATAGATTCATGTAAAATAAAAGAAAATTCTTATCAAACTGTAAAAAAAAATTATTAAGATACTTCGAATACATTGAAAAAATAAGATGTAAACAAAAATTAATCCGATAATCTTGTTTCCTAAATTTACAGAAAGAAAATTATCCGAAATCTATTTTTCTCGAAACATATTTAGCAATTTTAAAAATTAGTAATAGAATAAAAATCTTTAAAAATTTCGTTGAAATATCTGCAATTCTTTAACAGAGATTCTCGGGACAGGGAAAGTTTATGCACATCCATGACGTTTTCTTCGAGAAATAAGAATCGTCAGAAAAACCGCATTTGTCATACATCATGATCATAAAAAAGAAGGATAAGAACGTCCAACATGTGTCTTACACTTGAAAACCGATGACATAAGCATTGGCCGTCAACGAGCTAAGATCTAAAAACTCCTTTATCGCTGCTGCGTGAGTGATTAAATAAAAAGCTATTTCGCTCCGATCACACGCGCACGATGTATCACAATTAAAAAAATTCGATTAGAAAAGAGATTTAAAAGTTGAAGAAAAAAAAAATAAATAATCAAATAAGTAAATTAGGAAATAAAAAAGGGGTAATGTAAATAAATGAGTACAAACTAAAAAATTAAAAAAATTAGTAAATGCAATGAGTAAATTAACGTAATCATTTAAAGTGTTATCGACTCCCGGTAAAACGCACAACAATATTTAAATGAAGAACATTATGGGAATATGATCTGAGAAAATCCTGTCTGCCTGCCACATTGCAACTGCCTAAAAACAGGTTTCGTGTGAATCGGCGCAACGTATTCCACTATCGGGCCACCTTTAGGTCCTCTACACAATATCGCCAGGATATTTACTGCGTGCAATTTTTTAGGAAGTCAGCAATTACTTGCTACTTCTTGCATTAATTTCATATACTTTACGTGCGCGTAAGCGTAAATCTGATATGCACGCTCGACCGCGAGGATACGCAAGTTATATGCGAGACAAAAATCTGGTATATGTGTATATATAAATTGAAACCGACCGTAGCACACACAAAATTCGTTAAAATTTGTTTCCGGAAATAAATTTGAAAGATCGCAGTAAAATAATGAATTTTAAATCATTCCTGAAACGCGTTACAAAAGTATTCGCAAGTAGGTGTTTTTTCAAAAAATTTTTCTTTTACGAAACTTTCATCGGAATATATATATATATAGTTTCTTTATGTTCCTTTTTATACATTTATTTCAAAATTAAACTTTTTCCCCAAACTTAATTTTTAACCTGATATAAGCTGACAAAAAATCAAGCGTGAAAAATCATCGATTTAAATACAATATATATTTAAATTGAATTATTTAAATACGTCTTTAAATATTTGTATTTAGAGATTGTTTTATTGTATATTTATATTATTTGTTAAAAATTTTCCATTTTAATATTTATAACCATATATTTGAAACTACTTAACTATTCTTAATCTATAGCAATATGTCGCTACATCTCGGGATTATACTTCTATAACATAGGACTATAGTTTTACGAAGTAGAACACGTTACTTTGCACATAACGATGAATCAGATTAGATATTATCTGACTTAATAATTTTGACAATTTCCATTTTTATTCATTCCCGACGTATCCATACGCGTCGATACGCGCGGGTGGGTCTCGCATATCACGCAATGATCATAATATGACATAAGCGTCGCCACAGGATTCAGTTTTCAGTGCCATCACACCGAAAATTGATCACGGTGGAATTTTTTGACAATTTCCATTTTTATTCCCGACGTATCCATACGCGTCGATACGCGCGGGTGGGTCGGTCTCGCATATCACGCAATGATCATAATATGACATAAGCGTCGCCACAGGATTCAGTTTTCAGTGCCATCACACCGAAAATTGATCACGGTGGAATTTCGCTTACAACTAACACTCTCAAACTGCTAACGAAGCTAGCGAGGACTTTGTAACCGGTTTTAATCTCCGCTATATAATGCTCTCTAGAAATTATTCGTGCAATACAAAATATAGGTAATTACTTTTATTTATTATAAACTAATTGAAATAATAAATAATAAATAATCTTTAATATTAATATTATGTATATTAAAATAATTTATAATAGTTTTTAATATTATATTATATATTCCGTTTTTATAAAAGAGAGGGCACTTTTTTTCGGAAATTCTCCGGCTAGTTAAGCATTTTTGTAAATCACATTGTTAATTAAAAATCGCATTGATAAATCGTAAACCACAAAATTAAATCCTAATTATATAGAAAAGGCGACGAATGAATAGAAAAGCAGGACGAAGCGTACGAGAAGAGTGCGCGAATATGCAAGTATATCCTACCTTTTTGTAAAGTTTGATCCAGGTGAGGTCACCCTTATTGTCAGTGTACTGGAGACCGAAGAACCACACCTCGCGCAGCCCGATCGTCTTCACAACCTGGTCAAACAGCTGCTTCCCGGTGGTCGTCGCCTGGATCGCGAACTCCAGTTCCGCGTCCATCGTCGTCACCCTCACGTTCATCTTCGCGGCACAGCACATGCAAATAAAACGACGTCGTCAGATAATGGGAATTAAGCGCGTCACTCGGTAAAAAAAACTCGAAGCTCTCATCCTTGCACAATGTATTGTATGTGTATTTCTTTTTATTTCTCACAAAGACAATTTTGTGTAATATTATCTTTTGAAATAACTTTTTTATTCTTTTCACATAAGACCTTTCGTATATAATAATTAAAATATATAAAATTTCGAAAGCGAATCGTAAGATATTCTTCGACATTTATAGAGAGCACATTTGCGTTTATTCTTGATACAAATTTGAATTCATCGCACCAATAATGGTCGGCTTACCATTTTGCCACCGGCCACCATGTCTGCGAAGGGATTCGTCAAACACGTTAACAGCAGAAATCAACGATAAGAACGGGAAAGGATATTCGGTAAACACACGAATTCGAAAATCCGAAACACGACACGACGATAACGATGACAACGGGGGCGTTCGGTAACGTCAATGAAATAAAATTCGACGGATCGCACGAACGAGCGAGGTCGGCCTTCGGAGCCGGTCTCTCGAGCTGAACAATAGGCCGTAACGCAAGTGCAACCGACAGTTCCCCTCCTCGCTGTTCAAAGGAGAGACGCGACGAGCAACGTTTCCCCCGCTCAAAATGAACGCGCGACGCGTTCCACGAGCGTGGTCACGTGAGGAAGGTTGTCGACGACGAGTCGACCAATCGCGATCGGCGATACCGGAAGGAAGGAACCCCAGGTCTGGCAGGGGCCCGGGGCCCGGGGCCCCGCGTTTAACGTTTTCGGAAACCGATGGACGCGCGGGATGTTGCAATCTCGTGCGCGCGCGCACATTGATTACGTAATTTTTCCTGCGCTGATTTCCTGAGGAAGTTTACTCATCTTCGCGCGACAACTCGAAGCTGGTTAAATCGTGAGACCGTAGGCGGGTACGTGGAATTTGCACGATATTCGTACCGAATTTATATAAAATGACCAAAATTTTGTTTTATAAACTTGTAATTTGTACTGGACTTTGATTAGAGAGAGAGAGAGAGAGAGAAAGGATATTTCAATGATGTAACTATCATAAGCTTCCATTTTACGGCGCTATTTATAAGCTTATTTGCGACAAACGTTACGATTGAGAAATCAAAGTATATATCTATATATCTATCTATCTATCTATGTATCTATAAAACTATTTATCTATTTAAATTGACAAGAAACATCTGCCTTCTGTTCCGGTCATCTAATATCGCAAATCTCATGAAACGGTATCATAAAAAAGGAATTCTCTTGAGAATAAATGGAATTTTTCCCTTTAAAAGAAAATGCAGAATCCGAGGATTTCAATCATGCAACGAGCGTATAAGATACACGTGGATCTCTCTGATGCGTTAAAGGCCGATACCTTTCACGTTGCAACATATACGCGATATGGCATTCCTTATGCCGTCACCGATATATGAAACTTGAAATGACTGATACAAACAAAAGATAAAAGAAAGACATCAAAGTCCCAATTTCTTTCAGCTATTTTCAATATTGGATCGATTTTTTAAATACTGGAATCATTTAAATTAATTATATATTTTTTACTAGTATAGTTTCAACTCTGTGAGTCAATTTCATGTTACGTAATGTACGGCCGATTTTGTCAAACCCAAACAATTGTTGATTTCTTCTATAAATAGACAATAAATCCATTCCACTACGTTCGTACAAACAGCTGAATTTACTGAAAGAATGATAATAATAATATTTCTTTATGAAAATATTCCTTATTTGATTATGGTAACAGAATATAAAAAAAATGAAATGGCTTCTTCCTTAATTCCGAATAAATAAACTATTATGTTAAACAAATAAGGAGCTCACACATAATTACTTATGTAATAAACGTAGGCGTTGTAAATAGAGGTTACATAAAAAAAATTCAGCTGCAAACGACAAACGAGGTACACTGTCTATATAATAGTATGATGTTTTATTTCTGAGCGCAAGTGTTCATTACCGTTGATAAAAGATATCATCTTATATAATGCGTTCGCCAAAAGCGATGTCTTAAAACTGTTACACCTTTAACCAGAAAGACCACATTTTCCGTACATATTATTCATCGCTTTATTGCATCAAATAAAAAGATGTACATCTTCCGTTTTGTTCGAATATTAATCGAAATATTCAGTGACAAAAGTCGATTTAATTTCACTGAATTACAATTTCGATTATTGCTAAAACGAAAATGATATATGTTTACTCGCGACTAAAGAGAAGGGACAATTGAACAGAAAATCCATTTCACGCGTACAATCTCGAAAATTAAACTAACTGAAAAACCGATTTCGATCCCGATTCTTTTCGAATAAGGTCCGATAATATTTCGCGTGGTCCATAAGCAGCATCCACTCGTGATCGTTACTCGCGCAAACGAATTCTATATTATCTTATCGTGCTGAAATAATTGCAACAGTGAATGTGACGTCTCTTATGCCGGTATCGTAAAATTCGCGCAACTATTTCGCAAATGTGTATAGATTGCGAATCACGACTCGAAAGTACATTCGGATTCATCTACAAATATTCGGGAAATTTTCTTTCTTCAATAATCCATTATTTTGTCATATCAGTATCTTCAGTTTGCTACTTGTGTTTTTTGAGCGCGTTTTTCACAGCAAAATATTAATTATAATTAATTATCATTATTATATTGCCAGTTATTAAGAACAATAAACATTTTCTCAGTTACTTTCTAATATATTTTTGATAGAAACTAATTCTGATTTGGCAGATTAGATATGCTACACTATTTTTACCAAATATCTTTTATATTAATTGTACTTAAAAATTTTTAAATTATTAGCGATATCGATAATTTCAGATTACGCATTTGCTACTATAATATCAATATAAAATGCATCAAAATGTTAATCAGGATACATACCGATTTCGGCATCGTGGAAATTGTGTTTTTCACGTACTAAACAGCGAAACTATCCCTCTGAAACAAAAAATAATACAATGTTAGATAAAATTCAGTTTCTTTTAAGACAATTGACGAAAATTCTGATAATCGTGAAATGTATATTCAAATTCTGAATTTTTAGATTCTGAATATTTCGGCGGGATCTTGCATTTTTATTTTTATAGAATAGCATTGATACGATACAGCGATCATTCAAATATTTTTTTAGAATTTGCTAATGCTATAACGTGCAGATATGTTGGCAGGTGTGTAATTATTGTATTTGATCAGTCGTTTAATTAATAACAGATCGACTCGTTTTGAAAATGCTGAGTAACTTATAATAAAATCACGTGTGCTACTGTCGCGGATAATATCCAATAGAGCTACACGTATAATTAATCTTGTATAATCCAGATTTTTTTAAAAATCGGATATTTACTTTATATAAGATCGCATCTGATTCAACAAGTAACGTACGTCAATCATTTTCGAAAGTAAATGTTATGAAGACGTCGATAAACCTTTGAAAGCAGAAAGATTATATAATTTAACGATTTAACCTTTCAATGTTTAACATCAAAATTTCGAGGTAAACAACAAGTTGTAAAACTATGAATCAAAATTCTTTTTAAAAAGTGAGATTTATTCAATATATCAAATTAAAATAAATTTTATCGAACGTTTTATTACTGTTGTAATACAATTGTAATTAATATAGAGGCATATTGTATATTTTGTAATTCTTGTCTTCTCTCTTCTCGTTGCATTATTTTAAGTATAATATTTTTTTACCGTAATAAAGATACAACAAAATTTTAACTTTATTAAACTTTAACAAATTTTTTTCGTGATCGAGAAATTACTATGCCTTAAATTATTAAAAATAGATATTTTAAGAATTAATAATACATTATTTAAACAATTCTCAATGCTTAAAACTACATATGTAAAACAAGCATATATACCCAAATAAAGAAATTTTATTTAGTGCTTCAACTATATGCGCGGGACGTAATGTTAGCCATTTAATCTGTTTCGAACAACCATCTATTGCTCTAATCTATGCAAGCTTTAATCTATATATGTAAGCTTTCTAACTTGTTTTTGAAGTAAATTCTGTATAAACTTCGCAATCTTTCTAATATTAGTTTATTTCTCCTTTCAGTGCTAATAAATTTAAAAATTCAACGCGAAAACGAACTTTGGACAAACTCCCCAGAAAGAGAAGGACACGAATTGTAATGCAAATCCGCGTGACCGACATCCGCTATAGCGAGGAGTGCCCGATCTCGTCTCGTCTCTTCTTGTCTAGCATTCCCCCGTTTATCTAGGACCGAACGGACGCACGCACGCACGTTCGTTGAACCGCACACGATATCACTCCGCCCTGCTTTTGTCGGACTTTCGTGATCGAAGAACTGTCCACGCATCCCGACGCGGAGACAGGATACACGTCTATTAATAGTAACAACCGGAAACAATCTCGCGACATCACAATTACTATCGTAAAATTATAACATTACAACATAAAAGACGAGGGAAAAATTGGAAAACATCTTCTTTCGTCAATTTGGGAAGAACTCTTCTTTAGCAAAAATAAAATTAAAAATATATCAGATTTAACAGATAACTATTTTAATGTACAACTTATTTAACTTGAATTTTATAATGCAATAATGTTAATGTACAGATGATTTAAACACAACAATTATATATAAAATCATACTTGCGATTAAAACGGTCTAAAGTATTCATTCCATTGATATGGAATATTCTGTACGAATTTTTTCATAAATAGATAGTGATGCCTCTCGTGTTTCTTACTCTTGCGCAATTTGAATAATCTTATTTGTACAATGAGTTGTATTATATATCCTAAGTATTATATATATCTAAGACGCGTAGTGCTGGGCATTAAGAATATAATACGAATGTTATCAATTGTACTATCAAATTGCGCCATCAATTTATCTTAATTTAATCGTTAATGTGCCTAGTGCTCAATCGTGCCGCTTTAGCGATAAAAAAGGAATTCCATAGTGATCATTTAAACTGTATTACGACAACTTCAATGCTAGATATGACCGTCTAATTATCATCCCATGTTTACATTCGATGCAATCTTGACATCGAGCAAATAAAATACGGAATCACGCTGTGACAATTTGAACGGTTATCTCCATTTAGCGCCAGTTAACGTTGGATATAACTACCATTGAATGTACTAATTCTAAGTTGAAGAAAGGCGATATGAAGATCGTGCTTGCTCAGCGCTAACGTAAGATAATAGTTGGTCATTTATAAAAATGTTTTTACTTAAATGCTAAAAAATGTCAGGCAAAAAAAAATATGAGTCTTCGATAACTCTAATAATATTTAATGATCCTCGTCTCAAAGTCATTGATTGACGAACTGTAATCACTAATTATTGCGTTTTATTATCATTAATTATTATTATAGATCATCGAATTTTGCATCGATCTTTAACTTTATAATTATTATAATTTGCCATAATGAGAATATAAAATAATAAATATTCACTATTAACTTACGTGATGATTAATTTATATTTAATATAATTCGAGGAAACTCCTAAGAAATAATTTATTTCCATCATTAAATTAAATAAACTTATCCGATGATTTATAGCAGCACACTCGGTTGTGAATGTCGCTGCTTGACGAGGTCACGGATCGTAATTAAACCGTAAAGAGAGTTCAATACACATGCAATTAACAGGTGACCTACGTGACGAACATCCGGTCTCCTTTCGAGAGAAATACAACCGTGATTTTTTTATGGAACAAAGCCCGGAAAAGCTAGGATGTCAGATCTTCAGATGAAAGATATACGACTTTTATGTCTTTCGTAAAAAATTAGATCAAATCGATTTAGAATTTTATAATGGCACAAAATCTTATCAGGCCACTAGTACGAGTTGACATGACATTGTTTTAAACGATTTTCAGTTTTTAAAAATATAAAAATGTTTGGTAAATTGTACATGTGCATAACAGTACATGATATGTGTAAGAAAAATAAGAATTAAATATATATATATGTATTTGTTGCAATGATCTTTAAATATCTTTATTGTTTCTACCTCGCGAAATAAGCATCGTTCGTCGTCGCAGATTTCCTATACATATTTACGTTTTGCGATAATGAAATTTGTAAATCAATGGAATAGACACTAGAATCAACAGTTGTGCCATTGATTGTGAGCGGAAGGAAGCCGCGCGATGTATCACGATAATCCTTGTTATGCGACTCTGTCTGAGAGCGATAAACTATCCTTACAGAGTATTCGCGTGTGAAAGAAACACAATGATTCAATTCTGGCAGCGGAATTATAAAATAAATTTGATAATGTCATTGCAAAAATATATAAATTAAATAATATTTAAAGTTTAAATTTTAAATACAGCTGACTTCCGATCAATAAATATTTTTATCAAGTAATATGTTTATACAAAGGTATATTTTTCAAACTTGTTAAGTCTTATATGTAGCATTCCTATTATTTATTATACAATTTTCTACTCATGTAACTATGTAATATTTTTTATAGTATACATTAGTGTGTATTTGTCTCTTATTCTTCTCAAAAAGTAAAGTTTCTATATATATAGATTCGAGCCAACTAAATATAATTTAAATAATTAGGCGTAAACTAATATGGCACATGGTCAAAATTAATATAACAGAATTCTTCGTGTAAAAAAAAAAGTAAAATCCATAGTACACGTATTCACCAATATCTTTGTTATTCTTCGAGCCTTTTTTTCAAAAAAATTGAAAACCATGTTACTTATAATGATCTCAATTGACGTAAACATGGGATAAAAGTCGGCCACGCTACACGTGGGTGAGAAGCATCCAAGGATCTCTCGACAAGAATCTTTCGACGAGTTGAAAAATGCCGCAGGGTATAGGCGAACGAAATACCGTAGTGCAACGTAACCTCTGGTTACGGTTTAGCAAGAGGTTAAAGAAGCCGAATACAAAATGGCCAAGGATGAATAGGGAGCCGACAAGCATGGATAAATAGCCGATTGCCAACCGATCTTTCATCCTTTTCTTTTCAATCGTGTATGTGTGTTTGTATGTGTATAATTTTAATTAGATATAGATAAGAATAGAAAATATCTATCGTTGAAAAACATCGACGCGTCGAGTTGTCGACTTTGATTGGATAGCTTGTGATTTTAAACGTATTATATACCTCACAACCAATGACCTTCATTTTAATGACAAATTCCTCGAAAAACTTGAAATCGACTCATTTCATTCACCATTTACCAGTTTTCTAAATTATATATTTTTGCAACCGATATCTTTGTCAAAATATACGAGTAAAATTAAATCTCAATACGGAACATTGAAAATTAATGAAAGAATGTGCTTTGTTATTTATTTAAAGCTCACCATGTTCGCGGAAAATCAAAATATTTGTACCAAAATATTTATCTCAATCTATCTATATCTATATACATCGGTAAATTTAGAATATTGTGTGAATAAAGAATGAAAAATATACGCGTACACTGTATTAAATATCGAATTAATTAATTTATTCTTCTCCTATCTTTTTAAAATCATTCTTGATAATAATATAAAGAAAGAAAATGTAGTCAAGATTGGATTTTTTATTGATATAAGTAATAATCGCTTTGATTAATTAATTTACATTCTCCTAACTTCTCCTGTATTGTATGTGTGCTGCTACTATAAAATATAAAACACCCTTATTACGCGATTTATTAATCGAATGAGTTTCGCTTAGTCAATACATTCGAAAAAATGTCTTGCTGATATAGGTAGATTTCTAGGTGTCACAACAAAAATTTATCGCTATTTTTTGTATCTGTTAGAATATTGTCTGTTACATATAGAATTTATAGCAGCAATATTCTAATAATATCTTCTAGAAAATTTAGGTCCCATTGCCAAATGTTAATCACTGCATTGGATAAATATGAGTTTCGATACTACAGCTAGAACGATCTTTATGAGAAATATTCTTTTTTGTCCTTTTACAAATTTAATAATTAGAGATGTCCTAATTACAGTATCGCCATTTTCATTAACATTAAGGGTATCATTAATATTTGTTGAATATATATATATATATATATATATATATATATTAATATACATTGTAGTCAATACTATGCTTTATAAAAAGAAAAAGAATTATTCAAGTTGCAATAAAGCTTAATCAACGTTGGTAAACGTGATTCATAAAGGAAGAAAATCAAATTACATACAGATTTTAGATTTGTGTGTGTGTGTGTGTACATAACATAGAGACACGTCAATATATAATTGAACTAGTTTCGCGACAAACTTCACATATTTTTCATTCTCTCCAGCGCAAATCACGCGCTCTAAGCTCTACTCTATATACATAATAAACATATAAAAAAAACTGTAAACGCGGTTAGCTCAATCTCGATGTCTCGCTATATAATTAGACATACACATTTGTAATTGCTACTCAATTTTTTATTTTTTTCCGGATCGCGTACTAAATTTCATATTGTATATACATCTCGAAAGAAAAGAGGCGTAATTAAATACAGTTAGAAACGATAAAATCGACATAGTTATCGGTCAGAGAAGATCGACAATCGGCGCACTATCGCGGATGCCGGTGGCGCGATGGCAGAGGACGGGGGCCTCTTTCATCTCGTCACCGATCGCCGGCCGCGGCGATTCTCTTCGCGAGTGAATCGCCGCGACACAAAGCTACCACGACGACAAGGGCGAGCGTGAAACCGAACCGCCGATCGACCGACACGAGCGGAACGTAACGAAACGAAACGAAACGAAACGAAACGAGACAGGACGAGACGAGACGCACTTTACATACCTGATTCTGTTTGCACGCACCCGAGGATCCCGTGACACGTGTGCCGCACTACATTCACGACGGTCCACCTGGCACTCGCACTATTACCTCGCGACACGGCCAGCGAAACAGGAAATCGCACGATCCACACCCAAAAATCCCGTCACGTTCGGAAAATACTGACACCTCACTGATAATATGGCCGCCGCCGCCCGCCCGCTCGATCTGTCGCCGCGAAGTGGTGGGGGCAGAGTGGGAGAGAGAGAGAGACGAGCACGAATCATGCGCGTTACGAAAGACGGGCTGCGCGCGCTCGCGCAGCGTATGCGTCGCTCGCTTTCCCGCCGTGGAAGTAATAATACACATAGGACGGATAACTCGCGATATATTATCGCTCGAAAGAGGCGATCGAGCACGAATCATGCGCGCTATCAAGACGCGCCGCATTGTTTTTCCACGCCGCGGATAATAATAATAGTGCGAATAACTCGCGTTATTATTATCGCTTTTGATTCAAGCTAATTTGTCTTCAATTCAATCACGAACGCACATGTCACATGTATGTAAACGCGCGGATAAATGCTTTTGAAAAATAAAATAATTCGGACAAGAGACTAATATTCGATTATGTCGCGTAAAAAAACACATACGCTCACTTTCGCATGCATTCATTGAACAGTACACTAATGTGAATTTTTCGATTCGCAAGAGACAAAATTTGAACATCTAAAATATACGTGTGCGTATGTATAACACGATGTTGATAGTTGACAGTTGCGTGCGGCACGTATTGTTTACTGTTTATGACTGATATGTTTATGTATCCACGTATATCTTTTCATAGTTATATTTTCCCTTTCTACAAACCTTTTCTCTCCCCACCACGGTCTGACGCGGCACATGCTTTAATCATTTAAATTCTTCAATTTATAGTTTATATTTCTCTCTATTTTTAATTACATTATATAATAAAATATATATAGATATTCGAATCGAAATTGTAGTTCACACGTTACCTTTTTCCGAAATATATCCTCCTGATGTGACTCAGACGATCTTTTGAAAAAAGACATGTGTTTCATCTATTGCTATTTCTTATCTAATTATATATTCTTTTAATAACTGATGCGCATGTGACGCGATAATTAACTTATTTGCGTCATGTATCCATTGTTCTCTGAAAAGCGAAACAGAATTCAATTTTATTTAGTCAATTTTATTTTATTTAAATAATATAATTATGCTCCCCCCTACAGTGTCTGTATCCATATGCCGGATTAAGCGCGCGTTATGTCTGATCGTTAGAAAAGAAAATAAATATACAATGTCACATGCACTCGCCGCGACTGATTCAATTGTGTCAGTCTGCTTTCGACGAGATTAAAAAACAACGACCGAATATGTAAGTGAAGCAGCGCAACGTAGTGCCTAACCGTAATGAGATTTTAATGAAGGAATCCAATTACGCACTCTCTGTTCCTTCGCGTTATGCTACGGCGGAGACATCGCGTTCCTCCGATTCCTTTCATCTCGCTCGCGCGTGTTGCCGTTGAGTCGTCGTCGTTTAACGAAACGTCGAGTTGGTTGTCGTGTGGGGACACTGGGAACATGACAACCTAACCATCAGTATCGCGGAGGAGAGCTCAGGTATTATAATTCAAATCCGGCCAACTTCGAGTCAGTGATTCGTTATCTTTATCTACACTGTAGTCTTACTTGGAAAGAGATATACAGATGAAATATTCAGATATATAATTCGAATTTTGATGACATATGTCCTTTCTTTTTCTATCGCGTAATTTATATTTTTGAATAATTAACTTTCGACTAAAGAATGTAACGGATCGTATCTCGCGGCTACGGTATTAGAAGATTCGATTTCGTTAAAAAAAAAAAAAAACGAGGGAAGAAATCGTTATTTGTCAAAAATAACGTGACTCCTCGCACTCGACGTCACGATGTTCGCGCAGTGTCATTCCTCGTTCTAGAACCACGAATGATCGCGAACAATCCAATTCACTATGATATGAAATCATTCGTTTACAGTTTACATCATGTTTCAAAAGGAATCTGTCCTCAAAAAACGATCACTCGTCTCATCTTTTATTTATTTTTTAGATATATCATAAAAATCCGATAAATTTCTTTTTTTTGGGTATTATGGCGTAAGAGAAAATTTATTCTAGAATCTTCGAGTGACAACCTAAATAGCTGTTTGTGAAAGTATTCGGATTAACCTCTCAATTGCACCAAGCGTCTGAGCTCGTCGGCACAAACCCAAAATTTTTTCTTCCGTTATATTTTACTCACAATATATATATATATATAAATACGCGCGAGATAAAAACGCGTCTCGCGCACGTAAAAATCTTCGATTTGGAATTTGGAGTCAGAAATTTTATGATTTCCGCGGATAAGATTCACGTTCACGATGCGACGTGCAAATAGCGATAAACGTCGCCGCATCCTCGTGGCCGTCACAATTTGATTTATCCCCGACCCCCGAGGCGATCGCGAGCCCCTGTCGGGACAGTACGAAGGAGAGTTGTCGCTACAAAGGAATATTATTTTTAGGACGTACCACGCGTTTCACGTAAATAACACGTTCCGCCCGCAAGCCTGACATTTTTATGAGAGATACAGATAAATATGGTTAGTCACTGACACGCGCGATTCTTTTCCCGGCGTAATGTTACATAGTATCCTCTTTTTAGGTATGCTCGGTTTCACCTACGGATCATTCGTTCGTAAAGTGACGTTATGATGTTTAATTGTGCCTCGTGTTATTAACTCAAAGAGAAACATTAGTGATTTTTATTAATTAATTTGTCTTAAGAGACAGATTTGAGAGAGAGTGACAATAAAACATATTATATTGATATGTTTATATATATTACATTACGGACTAAAAAATAAAAATGAGTGTATATATATATTCTATGAACGAATTATTCATTCTTTGATGAAACCAAGTATTAAGAAAAATTTACATAAATAAATGCTTATTGGCATGTATAATACTACACAGTATTAAAAAATTAAGGGGCATAAAACATCTTAATATTTAATGGATTCATATAAAATATATAAATATTAAGATGTATATATCTATTAATAAACATAAAAATTTAATTTATTTCAATTTGAAAAAGTTTTTCCCTACTAATAATAAATAAATAAACAATAATGAATATGCTCCAACATTACCTTGTAATTGATTTGATGTTTTGTCAACTAAATGATTAATAAATATATAATATTTGGTATTATACGTGGACATTTTTTTAATGCAAATTTAATAATGTATATTAATTTGGAATATATATCTGTTACTGTAGGCAAATCAGTTGAAAAGATATTCAACGGATGAAAGTAATTTAGCAGCAAAACGATTCAAAATTTGCAAGAGAATGTTTTGTTGGGGCAGTACTATACATGGAGAGTTGGGATTGGGTGGTATTGAGGACGAGAATATTTTTATGCCTCGGCAAGTGGATTTTGCAAAAGCTAATGAAGTTGAACAAAGTAAGATCCTCGAAAAATTGTATAAGGATAAAATTTTGGTTACAAGAAAATATCAGCAAAAATTAAAATTTTAGTTGCATGTGGAGAAAATTATACTGTAGCCATTACAAATGATGGACAAGTGTATTCCTGTGGTAATAACGATTATGGACAACTTGGTCATGAAAAGGCAAGGAAAAGATTGCGTAAGTAATTTTTAAAGATAAAAATTTCCAATTAAATATGTGAGCTAGTGATATTTGTCAGAGATCGTACAGTTTTGTATTAATTTTTGCTAAAATAGAACTGATACCTGGCCTGGATGCATTTGTATTCAAGAAAATAGCTTGTGGCAGTTGTCATACTGTGGCTGTGAACGAATGGGGACAACTTTTTAGTTGGGGTTGTAATATGAAGGGTCAACTAGGTAATATATTTATTTACAATTTTGTATATTAATATGTTAAAATAACATTTCTAATGACACTTTTCCTCTAAATTATAGTTATAAATCTAATAATTGTTATTTATTTATTGTTCCACAGGGTTAAATAGTGTTGATTGTACAGAACGTACACCACGTATGGTAAAAGCATTGGGTACAAGCATGATAGTGCAGATTGCATGTGGCATAGAGCATTCGATTGCTCTGACCAATGACGGAGAGTTGTATGCGTGGGGTAGTAATACAGAGGGACAACTAGGAATAGGATCCCACACAGTTACCGAAATAAAACCGAAAAGGATTTTTGCTTTAGCTGCTGTACCAATTGCATTTATCGCATGCGGAGGATATCATACTGTAGTTATATCAAAATCAGGTGAGTTTCTATTACATTGGCATATTATTGAAGAATCGAATCTTTCGGTATCATTCGATTTCGATGTTTGTTTAAACGCATCAACATAATGTTGATTATATTCATTGTTTTCTCGAATAGGAGTTGTATTTGCATGGGGGCGAAATACTTTTGGACAATTGGGGCTAAATGATACAGAACAGAGAACTGTGCCGTGCCAGCTACGTACTTTAAGAAACGCAAAAGTATGTTATGCAGCATGTGGTGAGGAATTCACTGTATTCTTGACATTGGTAAATTTTATCATCACGTAATATTGTATTTCGAAAATTAATGGATCCCAATGGTATCTTATTGTCTGTGATTATTTCAGGATGGTGGAGTGTTTACTTGCGGTGCTGGAATGTATGGTCAATTAGGTCATGGAAACGGTATGAATGAAATCTTACCGCGACAAGTTATGGAATTGATGGGTAGCACAGTAACACAAGTAAGTTATAACTTATAAATATAATATTGGATTATAATTTCTTGTTCGATTAAATGTGTATGTATTATATTAATCTTAATTATATAATTTATATTATATATAATATTCTATATATATATATTACATTATGTAGATATCCTGTGGCAAAAGACACACACTGGCCTTAGTACCATCTAGAGGTAGAGTTTATGCGTGGGGTCTAGGTGGTGCTGGACAATTAGGTAATCGCGCCTCACGAAGTGCCACAACGCCGCAAGTCGTGCTGGGACCGTGGTCTTCGGCGAACGGATCATCGATGAAGTTGGATCTGTACTGTAGTTCACAAATCGATTGTGTCGTTAGACACATTTTCAGCGGCGCTGATCATTGTTTTGCCACAATTACCCCAAGAGAAGTGTGTGTTTTCTCATCTCACTTGTGTTTTCTCTCTCTCTCTCTCTCTCTCTCTCTCTCTCTCTCACACATACACAGCTTTTTATTAATTTATTCCTTCCAAACTTTCAAGTTTAAATTAGCTATCTTTTATTTTCTGATTTTTATAAAAAAAAGAAAAAAATGGAACATGCAGTAAAATATTTAATCTCGCCTCGTTTCTGTAATAATAATAGACGGGAAATTACTTCTGCTTAAATATCTACAGGATAATATAGAACCAGATGACTGTAGAATATTAGGGTCAACCTCCCAAATTCTTACAGTGACAGAAGAAAAACTAGCTGACTGTCAAAGGGTCCCAGCAGTCTCGCAAGTTAATCATGAATTAATGACGTGAGTGAAATGTATTATATTTTAATTAAGAAAAGTTGTGTGATCTAAAGAAATATCAAACTATACATCTGAGCAAAACATTCGCTTGCATTTTTTCTTTACTCACGCGTGATATTAGATTACACAACTCTGATCTAAATGACTTGTGCCACAGCTTCACTTATATGGATTTCAATTATTTATCCAATGTTTTCAGTTATCTAGAAACTGTATTCACAAGTCAAGCGTGTATAAATGCATCTTTTTTACTTGCTAATGATAAGCATTATGGTTGTTCGAGCAAACATCATGGGATTGATCTTGACCGCGCGATTAGATTATTCGGAATTATCTCAGAATTGGAGAACAATACAATTCAAGAATTGGTACGATTTAAGATGTATGATGTACAAAATATACTTAGAATATTGAATAATATTGAATAACAACATCGTATTCTCTTATTTCAGATTTTTACATGTATAACCGATAGTCTAATACCATCGTTCACCGATTCTCCGCTCGATGTTGAATCCTTGAGAGTGTACATAACGTTACCACTATATCATCGCTTTACAAATCAATCAAATTACAGCTCTTTACAGATACCATTCTGCAAAGCTGTGTTAAAACTAAAAGCGGAGGCTTATAGAATTGTGAGCATATGGTGGAGCACATGTGCCTCGGCATACTACTTCGAGAGACTAGTGAGGATTTACAAATCCACCGTGTTGCACATTGTGGAGCAATCAACAGTGGAAAAGGTAAGTACATGTAGAAATAGAGCGAATGACGATATATGCAGAAAATATCAAAGATTGTTTTGAGATTTTCAAGAGTTTTCCCATAGCATAGATAGCTCTTTTCAAAATCATACGTTTAACGTAAACGCAATCAAACTGATACTTCTATTGGCAGTACTTTTACTTCTTTTTACTGCAAAAGAAAAAATTAGTATTACAAAAAATAAAATATATAATGAAAATTCGAAATTTTTTAGAGAGAGAGAGAGAGAGAGAGGGAGAGAGAGAGATCTTATACATACGGTTATAATACTTTAGAGCATGTATTTTTTGTAGATTGTTTTGTGGAATGAAAATCTAAAAGTTCTCCTAGAGCTGTTACAATTACTATATAGGCTAAATATAGCAGCTGGTATAAGAGTACCCTACGAGACATTTCATTTGCCAGAATTATCGCAACATATAGATATCAACCGTGATTACCTCATGTGGATGTCCGAAGAGGATCGGTCTTATGTAAGTCATCTCTAAACTGTCATAGTGAGTTCCTTAATTTACATATATAGAGGAAATTATAAGGAAGCAATATGAATATATTGCTGCACATTATAATTCTTGCAATTTTTCAGTACCGTAAAATATACTTTTGCAATTATCCTTTTCTATTCGATGCTGAAGCAAAAACCACATTACTCGAAACAGATCAAGCCATACAGGTATAAAAAATAATACAAATTGTTAAGAAATAATTGTATTTTACAATATGTTGTGTTTATATTAGATGCAATCCGCAATGCATGAAGCAGCATCACGGGTTGTAAGAGATATGATGTTTGGTTTGGCTAATGTAAATTCTCAGCATTATAATCAATTTGTGATGTTGAACGTGTCGCGGAACGATATAGTCAAAGATACTCTGACGCAGTTGTCTCAGTATGATTCTAGTGAGTTGAAGAAACCACTTAGAGTGAGTATCATTCTCTAATCAAATAATTAATCAAAATAATAAATAATAATCTTTCAAGGATCAAAAGATTTTGACCTGAAGATTCTAAAACCTTATACATATAGTACATATATCTGCATGATTGTATTCGAATTCTTTCAGGTTAAATTTCACGGCGAGGAAGCCGAAGACGTAGGTGGTGTAAAAAAAGAATTTTTCATGCTTCTTTTGCGAGAGATTCTCGATCCTAAGTATGGTATGTTTAAAGAATATGAAGAGACGAGGACAATCTGGTTTAGCTCGGACACATTGGAGGATGAAATTATGTATTTCTTGATCGGCCTACTCTGTGGCCTGGCTATTTACAATTTCATAATCATCGACTTACCATTTCCACTGGCCTTATATAAGAAGCTATTGGGTGAATCGGTTGGACTAAATGATATCAAGGATATGTCACCCGTAATGGCCAAGTATGTCATATTCCATTGACATTGACATTCGTTCCAAGATCATTGATTCTAGATGAATTAACAAACTATTAACGAGTATACGCGTTTTTAATTGCAGAAGTATGCAGAGTATTCTCGATTACAATGAACCAGACTTTGAGGAAGTATTCTGTTTGAATTTCGAAATAACTAGAGAAGTATTCGGTGAGCAGAAAAGTTTCGATTTGCTACCTGGTGGTAGCAAAGTTTCTGTAACATTAAAAAATAAGTACGTAAGCTTTATCCACATATCATCACTGATAATGTCCATAAAAGTATGAAAGATTAATATTTTTGTCTATGTAGGCAACAGTACGTGAATCTCTATGTGGACTATATACTGAACAAATCGGTAGAATCGCAATTTAAAGCATTTCATAAGGGTTTCCATAAGGTATGTGGAGGAAGGGTGTTAGAGCTCTTTCACAGTCACGAATTGATGTCACTGGTAATTGGCAATCAAAACTATGATTGGGAGGAATTACAGAAGAATGCCACTTATAAGGAGGGCTATACCAAAAACGACCCCACTATCGTGCTCTTCTGGCAGGTTTTTCATGAGTTGCCATTAGAGGAGAAGAAGAAATTTTTACTTTTCTTAACAGGCAGTGACAGAATACCTATACAGGGTATGAAAGCTATTAAGGTAAGAATGATATCATATCGATATATAGCTATAGAATCTTTGTACATCAAAAATTAATTTATCATATTATGATATTTATTTTTGTTGCAGATAACGATACAGCCGATGACCGACGAACGTTTCTTGCCTGCCGCGCACACGTGCTTCAATCTGCTCGATTTGCCACGTTATCAAACGCGCGAAAGATTGAAATATAAATTACTGCAAGCTATCCAACATAATCAAGGATTTTCGCTCGTGTAAAAATGAAAATCCACGATATAAAGCCTTTTTCATGACTTTTGTAATTGTACAATTGTTAACTCTCTATTTGCATACGAAATTATATCCAATTTTATAAGTTTGACAAAAATGAAATTTTCATGGAGAATAACGAGTTCCTCGCATAATTGTGTTGATGGTGCATAGAATTAGTCAATCTGTTGATCTTTCTTTGATGTCTAATTGAAGATCATTAAAAATGAATTCTATATTTTTGTCATGCCATAGTACATGCCTAAACTCAATGGTCAATGATATAATATAATGTACCCCAGTACATAACAAAATCGAGAAAATATATACAAGATTGTAATCTGGGGAACAATTTTCTATTGTGATAATAACTCTTCGATGAGTTATGAAGTAAACAAGTTATGAAAAATAAAACTAAATTTTTAAACCTTTTGCTCAAATAAAAATTCGACTTATATTAGTTGAATTATATCGATATTGTTTTTTAGTTTATCAAACCATTAATATCAATAGAAAGTATGATAATGGAACTGATCAAATTTCGTTAAATTTGGTGTAAAAATTACAGTAAGTAATAAAACAATTACGTTTTGCTTGCATACGGAAATCTATCGATATTACACAAGATTTTTAATATATAACTTGTTAGGAAGTCGACAGTTAATTGCGAAGAGAAACGTGAGTTATTAATTTATAAATACGCTTGAATGTATTTGAGTCAAAAAGGGACACGATACTCAGGGAATGTCGCTTAGCAGTTTAATGAGAACTTTTTTAACGCGACAAGCACACAGACAAGTTTCACAACTTTTCAAGAACTCTAATATTTAATATCCGCCAGCACGTTGCTCATTTGAGAGTGTATTTTCGAGCTTGTTGTGTAAACACGTAAATATTTAAGATGTATTAAAAAAAGAAAAAAATAATAAAAACGCGGATAAAGTTAACAATGCAATTCCGTATGACGTTTGCATTAAAATAGTTTATGCACCGCTGAAGGAGAAATCTTTATTTATAATCATCAGAATATATTTTTTAGGTTTATTTTTTACGATGCATTTTTTTGGTGGGCAAGATTTAGACAATTCGAATAATACAACACATATTCGAACTGTATTTTTTGGTGAAATTTCATATGAACGCATATGAAATATTTTGTAAATTGTGTTGATACTTAGATGCGTTCCTTGTATTATCTATGAAGCAAACAAAAAAATAAAAATATTTATCGTTATATATCCATTGTTTTCAAAGTTCATTATGTAAATTTTACAAAGTTTGATATGTACACACTGTATTATATCATATTACAATATAGTAGCTATCGGCACTTTTGTCTAGCATAAATTGATATTTATTTATTCACATCGATATATTACATTATTAAAAATGATTCATCGGTTAGTTAACGGGCAGACTATCGCGCTAAATTGTGTTATAAAACATATCGCGTTTTAGTATAGATGATACTTTTCAATACGTTATCTCTCCTTTCGCGTGTTTTTCTCTTCATTCGATCGTTTATTTCGTAAATTTGTCTATATTCGACGTTCGTTATTTTATATTTTCTGTATCGTCGTATTATCTTTGCAATAAAAATACAATCTGCCGCTATCACTCGAAATATTTTAAGCGATCGCTTTTGATCTGTCACTTCTTTGATTCGTATGACAAGCGTTAGTTTTGTAAATCTATTTGCAGCATTAATTCTATCACAACATTGAATTCATTTAGATCAGAAATTTCCAAACTGGAGACGCGTTCACGCAAGCAAAAATTTCTAAATTGTGGAAAAAAATAAAAAACAACCCTGCGCGAAAGAGAAAAGACATAGAATATTATTAAATTATCCTCATTTTTCGATGAAAATATAGGTATATTTAAAGACTTCTACTCTTTTTCGATACACGGATTAAGAAAAGAAAACGCGACATTCATGAGTCTGGAAATCTTTGAATGGTGATGTCCGGATAATAAACCGAATATGCCGTAAAATATAAATTGGATTTTTATATAGTAATTATTAATTTACGCTATCCTGAAAAGATGAAAGAAAACCGAGAATCAGTCTCAGTATATACAGATTCGTACAAATTCGAAATCCGGATTGGATATTTTTCTTGAAAACCGAGAAGCGCACGAAGCGTTATATGGAAGCGAGATTTCTTAGTATCTAGACCACATTCTGAAAGAGTAACAGCACAGTAACTTGTGCGCAGATTTGTGGCCCAAATATAAAAGAAAAAGCAACATCGTAAAACACAATTTCGCGATAAAAATCTTTCACGCTTGTCTTTTTAAGACTTTAAGTCGTTCTTCATGCGCTTCTCTGATTTCTCGCGAATCTCTGAAGATCCATGAACAGCGTCCTGAGCATCTCGGCAACTTCGAAAACACCTAATCGGAACACTCGGTCCCGTTCGACGAAAAACTCAAGACGATGCTTCGTGCCCGTTTCTCAAAACGAAATATTTGCTAATGTTGGTAAGCCGGTGTAAAGTACTGGGTACCCGGCGGTGCTCGGTAGCCCGGATAGCTATTGTTCAGAGCGTGCTGCGCGAAGAAACCGCTATAGTCCTTGTTCACTCGACGGGGCCTGAAAACCGGGCCTTTCGTGAGATCTATCCTGGCCCGGTTTTCCGCCTCGACCTGAGCCTTCACGGATGCCGGCGGCCACTTCAAGTCCCCTCGCATGTTGCCTGTTGCCGGAGCTTTGGTCGCTGCAGGTTGGGCCTGGTACACCGGTGCTGGTGTCTGGAGATTAAAATCAGAGAGACTCGATCAATAAAACAACGACGGAATGTTGAATAAATGTTTATGAAACCACAATGTACAGCTGTTAATAGTTTGAATGTTTTGTTTAAAAATGTTCAATCTCTCGATTGAAAAAGACTTAATACAATACATTTATTTTTATATTTACATTTATTTTTAAAACATATGATTCTTAGGATAAGATACTAGAAATCTCGCGGAAATATCTAAAAGAAGAACATTTCTGTTAGTGATGCGGAAAATATTATTCTTCTTTGAAGTCGACTCTCGAATTATAGGAACAGCTAGGGATGCGAGATATTCTTAGAGATAAATTTCAGACGAGCAATGTGTAATCGATATTAAGAACGCCCGAAATATTTAACGGCTGATGTGCTGCCAAAGGCTCGCTAGTGTAAGGCTTCCGCAAAAATATTATATCATATCACTCCATCCGACAGCTCGCGTGTACTTTACTTCTCTCGTTTCTTCGGAGCTTTCATGTTTTCGTATTCTGTTTTCGTTGTTTGAGAAGGCGCGTATAATATTACTGCATTATTTTTAGTAAGATTAAAATCGTGTGGGAGATGTGTAACATAATATCGAATGTTTATCAACACGTATTGTCGAATTCTCGCAATGTAATATAAAATGTTTGACTCATATATAATAACTGAATTAATTTAAACTTATATTATTTCATTATATTTTGCATGAAGCATGCAAATCATCGAGTAAAAAATATAGGATACGTATATCGTATTAAATCGCGAAAATATATTGTTATAATGTTTGTATGAGAAAAAAATAATGAAATAAAAATGTAATAAATTTGTATTTTTAAAGAATTATTATTATATTATATTCAGAGAATTATTAGAGTATATTATTTACTTGGCACAAATGTTAAATTCTTCAAATTCTCGCCCCCCTCCCCCTAGATTCTTACCTGTGAGATAGGCGGCTCAGGACGAAGGACGATAGTGGAGGGTGGTGCCTCGAACGCCGCAGGAATAGGTGGATGATAACTGGATTGATTCTGTTGCTGCCTCTGCGGTGTCCGGTCGTTGGGATCCTGGGGGTGTTGCTGAAATGCAGAGAGGATAAACCAGTAAGTTTCGTCGCACACTGTCGCATTGGAACATCGTCTATCATACCCACGCAAAAATATCTATACCAGTTGCAGTATCTTGTAAATCTTCGCTAAAAACATCTCTTACGATACGTCGTTCCCGAATCTGAATTGTACGTAACTGTTGTATTTCGCGATGTTTTTTCTCTCACATCCAAGACTGCAAGTGCTCGCAATGTCATCGCACAGTTTCTCTTACCGGAAACTATTCCCGGCTCTTCCAAAATTGCGGAGGACCACGTCAGTCACGTCCATGCGAACATCACTTACCTGCCAAGGCTGGGACTGTTGATGCTGACTCGGAAACGAAGGATGCTGCTGATGCGGAAGCGGCGAGGTCGCCGGGGGTGTCACCGGCGCCCAACTCTTGGGATTCGTCTGTTGCTGTTGAAAGTGCGATGGTTGTCGCAGAAGCGTACCGCCAGGACTGACCGGCGACGGGGACGACGGGACGGCTCTCTGCGGTGTGACCGCTGAGGATGGTTGGGGTGACGGACCTGACGTGGGACTGCTCTGGTACGAGCCGAGATCACCGTACCCACGGGTCTTACCGGAGGAAAACAGATAATTTTGTTCAGGCTCGAGCGAACACGCGGATTAGCCTGGCATCTCTTCTCGACAAAGAGAGGAATAATGTATGTTTTTGTGTACGAGAATCTGCGAGACAATATACGTCCGCGGAAGCGCAGTTTATGAGAGGAAATCCTTCACTGTGTCTAATTTAACTTTTAAGCCGCATCGATTTTATTATCATTTCGCGCATTTTCATTTCCAAATACAATATAAAAATTTACTTATACAGACACTTTGAATCCTCTAAAAATATTAATTATTTAATCATTTTTTCTAATTGTTTTCTAAATATATAGTAACTAATTTGAATAAAGTGCATTAAGTTGATATTCTATAAAAGTTTAGATCTGAAGATTGAAAATACTGTGTAAAAATATTTGTAATCGACCTAAAAGAAATACAAGCGCGATTTTTTAAATAATTATATAATTATAAATATATTGTGTATAAAACGATTATTTAAATTAATACAACTTGTAATTTGACCACGATTCGCTCGAGCCAAGCATCATTTGCTTTATCAAAACAATTGTGCACCAATTTAACAAAAATTTTCTTTTTTTTTCTTTTTGGTTTCCGGCAAATGAGTCTGTCTCGACGATCACAATGATGTGGCAATTCGCGTATTTAAGAGTGTGATCCAGCTGTGCTTATGTTGATATTGGATGGGATGTCTTCGTATTCTCATTTTTCTAACGATATCGATATTCACTGCGTGCACCAATTAATTGATGGAATTAGAGATGGAGAACAACACTTTAGATTGATGTAATTTCTCTATCTATTTAAGATATGATGGGAGATATTCATAATTTATGATGTTAAAATCTGACATAAAATTTAATTTACTTAATTTCACAATTATATTATAATAAAATTTTAATTTGATGCTTAATTATGGCAATATATATTAAAATTAAGAAAAATTATTTAAAAATTAAAATTTATTCCCACTTTATCAATCAAATTTGATAGCTTAATTCAAAATCTTGTAAAATTTTGTATATTATATGTATATATATTGTACTTTCTCCATCTCAGCTTCGAGTAAAATAAAACTGATATGCATACATACAGAGAACGAACGTGAACAGTACATAAAAGAAACATGTAACGAACATTGTTGCATTCACTCTACACGCATGGCAAGATGCAGGAGGAGCTATTGTACTAATTGGACATAAATAATATTACGAAAAAAAATGCAGGCAACATGTAGACATTCCCACAAAGTGTCCGTGTCTTTTCGGATCTTTTTAAAGTAACTTGCATTCGAATTTTTTGCACGATTATATTTGTCTGTTTTGTATAAAATAATAAGTGTTGTTACACGAGAAAAAAGATAGCGAAAATTGTGTTAAAAATTATTTTATGTGAATATATTGTTTTACTGTAAATAATACGTTATAATAATAGAGTTAATTTTTCTTACAATTTTTCTCATTAATATTTTATCTTTTTTTAACTTTTTTATTTCTTTAAATATATTAATTTTGCAATATAAAGAAAAGATAGTGAATTTAAGAATCAATCTTAATCGTTTATTACTGCCTTTTATGTTATCAGAGCAGCGTACGCGCGAAACGCGTAGAAACTCTAATATCTATAGAAGGAAGAAATATACCTGTGTAAGTCTGTAAGTAATATCTAATTATTTATCATCTTACCTTCGCTTGAATGGGAGTTTGCTCCACGTAGTCGAAGTCTTGATCCTCTGGAGGCGGTGGCCAAGCTACTCGTTTGAGACCTAAGAAACGATAATAATAGAAATTTGCAGAGCCAAAGGCCGTTATCTAGTTTTTATTCCGTTTTTACGATTATGACGTACAACTATTTTAATAAATTAATAAATTAACTTAATGATTTAACCAAATAATATTTTTTTAAGAAAAAAATTACTCTTTAATCTTGGACAGTTTTCGAAATAATGAAAGTAGTAGCATAGTATTTTTAGATACTGACGTCTTTGTAGATTAATATAAATATTCGAATATTCTCTTTGGCATCGACGTTTATTTTTCGTAAGTCTCCCGAGAGATATCCACATATAATTTTATTTTATAATATTACTAAATTATCTAAGGTGTTGTAAAATATAATTGATTTCAATTGATAGCAAAAAATTATGTCATTTATCTGTCACTAATATTGTTAATCACTAATGTCGAATTATATCCACTTAAGTGTGATCATCATTCTCATAATTGTTATATTACTGTCATATATATAATGATTATATCATTACCGTAAACTATCGCCAATTCTTATCGACGCACTTAATCTAACGTTTATCACACTGCATGACGATTGTCGATAATCGCAGCGATATTATTACATGACTTTTCTGTCAACATTTACCATTTTATCCGGGATAATACTTAATGACGTATAATTCTAATGTTAGGCAGCTCTTACACATCGATTGGACCACACCGCGAGTGTGTCGCAACGGGCAAGTATTACGACACCCATATGGGGGGTCGCGCGTCGTTAATCGCGTAAAGTGTGCGAATATACTTCCTGGCAACTAATAAAACTCGCCTGGATTTTAAACGTCACATACCGATTCGATTCTCAGGTGGAATTTGCTAGTTTAGTTCCGGAATCGCGAAGACGAGCGCGACTCTGCCAAAACGGACACCCGCCAACTACTAACGCCATGGCGAAGTCACCTGTACCTTTCATTATCGCGGAAACTTGCTGGCTACCGATTTTAGAGCTTTTCTGGTGACCGGCCAAGGAGTGGGGAGGATCGACATTGTGCCCGATCAAGGAGGGGTAGCCCGCGCCCTAGAAGAGGGCCATGTAAAGAGTTCGAGGGATCTCTATATATCTCGATGTATATCTCAATGATCTTACAATAAATCGAAAGATCCAGATTTATCTCAACGATAATCCATATTACTTTTTAAACACTGCCTGTCATAAGAAATTCTATAGGATTAGGATGACAAATGTATATACCACAAACATTTTTTATTACAAAATATTATAATATACGCTTTTTAAAAATTAACTTTTCATTAATGTTTCTTTTTGATGGTCATTAAAGCAGTAAAATTAGCGCAGCTCTTGATCATCGCGGATTGAGCAAAATCTCAAAAACATGCTTGAGAATAAGGAATTTCTTTCTCCTAATCGAAGATTTTTAGGAAGAAATTAATGTGATGTATCCACAAGGACGCCTTTCTCGAATATAACGCTCGGTGTTTGCGCGCTGAAAGACTCGTGTGTTTTGCGAAAATGTGTTACTAATCCGATGATGCGTCTTTGAGTCGCGGCCAAAGCGTACGGTATAACAAGAGTAACGGCTGTCATGCTCATGCTAAATTGAAAATATGTTGCCAACGATACCGACATTAATTTAAAAAAACTGATGTCGCCAGTGATCGATCACTGATTCGCAACCGATATTCGCGATATTTGCATTATTATGAATCATCGCAATTGTTATGCGATGATGCAGCAATAAATCTTAGTGTGCCACGAATTAAACAGTAATTAAATTTATTCGAACAAGCAAATGTAAACTTGGACTTAATATCTCGGTATCAAAATGTAGATATTTTGAAAAGTATTATGATGTTTTACACTATTAGATTGTTTTACATTATATTATGGTGTAAAACAATCTTAAATTATACTTCAAGGGATACATAATCTCACTTTTAAGAAACGTTTCTTTACTTACTGGGTTGACCACCGCGCTGCCTTGCTTCTTCTTCTTCGAGCATACGTAAAACCGCGCTATTTTGCAAGTTAGTTGGCTTGGCCAACTGGTTGAAGTCGATTCTGGAAGAAGAAGAATCCTCTGTTCAAGCTTGCTTTATTAATTATTTCGAACGTTCTATAAATATTCAATTTTCTAAATAATTTTGCATTCACTTTCCAAAGCAAGTGTTCATAGACGACTATATTGGATCGTATAAATAAAAGGAAGCATAATCTTTGAAAAAAATATAGATAAAGTTGTTAAAATATTATACTTGAAACTAAAGTATTTATTTTTATAAAAGATATGTGTGTGTGTGTGTATGTGAAGAATAAATATGTATGTGAGATGTTTATTATAATTTTACATAGAAAGAAAGGAACTTATATGACATTTACAAGCCAATATTTCAAAATATAAAGTCAATTTTTCATAATAAGAGGTAACAGAGAACGTTTTGCTTCTGCCTTTTGCTTCGCTTTTACTCATACCATCCATTGTTTCATGCATCATTGGCGAAAGTCGAACGTTAGCATTGAATGGAACGAAGATTCTTCGCCTGTCAACAACCAACGTGTAAAACCGCGAGTTGAAGAGCTGCCAAGTCGTCGAATAGGACCACAAACTTGTGAAAAGTAGAAACGTATTAATTTTCGAGAAGGTTCGAAAGGAAAGACTCGTATTCTCTGCAGATCTTAAGAATTTGTAAAAATCGATGATCGTCACCTCTTCGTGGTAATCATCTCGACGCGGCGCGGATAGCAGACGACGATGACGATAACGGAGGCGAGCCGGCGCGTCCACGGTTCATGAAACGCGAAACTAAGTCAAGTACGAAGAGACGCGATGCAGCCGTCGGGCTTTGCGCAGGACGGCGATGAAGAGTCCGGCCTCTCCGGCCGTTTATTTCTAACCGCGGCCGCTGATTCGACCCTCTGAAAATAACTAACACCGCGAACGGCATCGACGCCGTCGGCTGATTCACGCGGCGTCGTCGCGCGACCGACATCGGCCGCCGATCCGAGCAATTGCGAGACACGTGAAACGCAAGGCGGAGGAGGCTGATGCTCGATGATTGACGCAAGGTGGTCGCGTCGACCAGTTTTAGATTCACCGGGCGGTTTCGGCGGTAAAAGCATCGTGAGTCATTCAAGTCAATCGCGAAGATCCGCAGGATGCATCGGGGTCACTGTTCGCTCCGTTATCTTTTGAATTAGGTCGAGAAATGTTTTCCAGATAAGGAGAAAATAATTTTCCTCTGAAACTAACTGATATAGTTAATGATTATAAAACATTTTTTATAACGTGTTACAAAATTAAAATAATATTAAGGAAAGGATAGTTTATGTTGTACTTGTCATTGGAAAATTATTGCAACAAACGACGAGTTGTTTGAGAATTAATGAAGAGGATTTTTTAAATCTAAAGATGACAAGTTGAAATTATTCCCGCATTTTTCACATAATAAAAAGGCTTACCCGACTGCACCGTTAGCTAAAACTTGAGCCTGCCTGTCTAGAGTCTCCTGTATCGTTTGTGGCGAATATAAATTAATAGGAGAATTGAACTGCTTGTTCACAAGCCTCGCCTTTTGGGTGTCCATGTTGATACCTTAATCTCGAGAAATCTATTCTTTAATTACTGCAACATAAAAAAATGTTCTTGTAAGAGAGACAGCGATATATAGAAATATTAAAAAACTTTTTAAATGTTGAGGATTACAATTGCGACGATGTTAATTTGATAATTGAGAACTGTTTTCGTGAAATAATAAGATCTTCAGGAGGAAAACACATTTTATTGACTTTATATAATTTCATTCCAATTCTAATTTATATACTTTTATTTCCAAATCTTGTAATCATCATACAAAAATAATACTCAATCGATATTAAATAATGGAACAAAAGTGTCACGATCTGATAATATGAGGAAAGATGTTTTAAATATTTTTTTTATCTCGTTTGTAAAGCCAGAGAAAATAATATTACTGATTGTATGACGTTATTTTCTGAAGCGTGCCACGCGCAAATTATCATTTATCTGCCATCACCGTGCTATTTACACGCGAATTCTGCCAAAATCCACTACATCGAATAGCGTATCTATAGAATCTTCTCTTATAGCCACAAATATCTGTCTTACTAATAACGATTACGTACGCGTCTGCAAATTAAGCGCGGCAATAAATAACAAAGGCAATATTTCGTTTTTGTGAAAAATTACGATCGTTAATCTGCCGTGATGCGATTATCACAGAGATTCACGTGACATGATGAATGATGACATTTTTAGATTGACACATGAGTCACGCGTATCACGTTCCAAATCGATCGTTAATCGCGCGAGACTGAAGAGCGAGCGCAATTTCGGAAATTGAGTCATCTCGAAGAGATCGTTCAACGATCGTTCGAAAATGTTTGGTTACTCGATCTCACCCTGAAAGAGACAGATTCTACAGCCACAACGTAAGGTATTATTCTCAGACTCGTGCCAAGAAATTCGCGCAAGGACGCACGCACATAAAAAAATATCGAGTATTTAATTGAAAAAAAAATAATAATCGATGTTCTTCTCATGTACAATTCAGCGACAACCATTCTCGTATCTAAAGAGAAAAATTTTAAATTACGTCCCTTTCTCTTCTCTCCTTTCATAGATACGCAGTTTAATAGATATATTGGAAAAATAGATATATTTTAAACATTTTATACTTTTACATGTGTTTCTTTCATTACGATTTAATTTAAAATATGTGAAAGTGTTTATTTATTAACGATTTTTAAAATCTTGATGTGTCGCAGCAATTAAGTCTGGTCACTTCAGTAGCGATCAGTCGCGAGTTCACTGACATGCGTGCGAAATAGCTGGATGCCTTCTGTTTTTATCGCGTCGTATAACGGATCGCAAAAAAATATATCGCTTCACGAATGGCATCTTTATCACCCCCGTGTTGATTCTCTCGGAACACTTTACATCCCTCTTTGCGCGTCGTTGAAAGATTTAACGCGCGTGTCTATATCGAAAGCCAGGAAAAACTCACGGACTTGGAGATGCGATTTACAGATGAAGCATTCCGTTAGTAAATATCTTCCGTGTATTCGACGATATGTGAGAAAGTATACGAAAAGATATTCAGATTGCTCCAAAATGTGATACGCAAAATCTTTCCTCAAGGTTTCTTGTTCAAATTTACCGATGTTGTGGGCGTTTTTTTATAAACAGATCTCTACAATATATACTTATTCTTACTCTATACTCTCGGAGTGTATAAATACTAATAATATATTTTAGTCATTTGTCTAAAAATCTATAAAAATTAAACGATTAAATGTGACCATCTTTTTCTTCTTTCCTCTATTCAGCGATTCGATTTTTCTGGCATTCGCTTAATCGATCTCAAAAACCGTTGATCTATTTAATTCTTGAAAATCTCTCAAATTCTCACTGACACGTCCCTGTTGGGCACCCACCGGTGGCTTATACCACGGTTATTTTTGCCTAGAAATTCCTCCGAATATATCTACATCGTCCGCAAAATCTCTACTTCTCCCTCCTCTTACCAGCTGGTCTTTGGAGCGCGCACACTCTCCTCCGGGTCGTATTGAATTACATTAAAGCTCACACGTCATAATAAAAATCGGTTGATAATAGAATGTGTGCCGATTTAATAATAGCACGGTATTATAATCGATATTATTGTGTTTGACGAAATTGTTACGATAATTTCTTGCAATGTTTTCACTAATTTAGTCATATATAAAATACTGATATTAAAAGCTGAAATAAAAATTGAAATGTAAAACTCGCTTACATAAACACTAAAGATTGGTCCCAATTTGTCACAATTATAATTCAGTTTATCTACGATAACTATTTTAGCATTTCTCGGAATTTACGGGATTAGTTTTCTCTCTCTTTACAGAACTCATGTCTATTCCAAATTGCATCGATATTTGAACGACAATGTCGCGGCCTCATCGGAAATTCAGTTTCCATTCATGCGTACCAGATGCAATCCATGCAAATATCGCGCGAAATGATCGATTCTTCGAGATCATTCTTTATCCTAAATAGAACGAATGTTGAATAATAAACAAGTAATAATATTACAATGGTCTGTTGCATCGAATAAATGTGACAATGCAAGAATTTTTCAATGATGCAATCAGTAGCTATAAAATCACTATAAAATTATAAATATTAATTTCATCATAAGTGAATAATAAATAACAGCAACTTTTAGCATAACCAGTAGAAAGAGAGAGAGAGAGAAAAAGATTTTTCTTTTCTAGAATATTTTTAAAACTTTTGAGATATTGAATATTAATACTAATTATCCAATATTTAGCCAAAATTTATCTTGATCGTAAAAAAATTAATTTCAATATTCTAAAATCAGTCACTGCTAAAATACAAAAATTAATTCTGTAAATGCTTATATAGAATACTTATATAATCCCATTATTTTTCGCAGAATTATGATACACGCATAATAGTAAGAATATCGCACGACGCGATCGGCCTCAAAGAGAGGGTGATGATTTTTCCGCATTACGTTGTTTATGAAGTGACGCACGTCGCCTATTTCTGGCGGATTGTTTCAACAATATACGATACAACGTCGCGTATAACAACTTTTGGCCGTCCGAATTGTGACGGATTCATCTGTGGTAGTCACAGAGCGATGCGAATAGACGGGGCGACGCGCCGAAAACGTTGTCGTGCAAATTTCAAACAACACTTCATCTAAAAATCACGGGATATTCCCGAGATGACCTCGTTTTTGGCGGAGCAATTCTGTGTTTTCAGGCAATGCATTCCGTTGACTCACATTCTTAAACCGTCTCGTCAATTAAATTTCTAATTTAATACAACTTTTTCACATGACATAAGAGATCGATACTTTACACTCTAATTAAATTCTTTATTATGTACTGCCTGACTTATGTGTCATGAATAAAAGGATTGGATATGATTCAAAATATACGGAATACAATATACATATAAAAATTAATTTTTCTATTTAATTTATCCATTAAACTTACAATGCGCGATCCACAAATCTTAAATTATCATCTAAAAATTTCCCAAATACATATTTTAGAAATGCTTACAACTACATATAGGAATCTATAACCAAATCATTTTGATTATAAATCATTGTTAATATAATCAACTATTCTTATTCTTTTTATTGTAATTAAATTAAAAATGTTATTGTAATAAACTAACGGCTTTTTTTACTGTAAATACTACAACTAAATTATTTAATTGTCTAAACATTTGACAATTAGGCTATTAAATATCAAGATGGTATTGAGTATGAAAACTATCTTGCCAATAAAAAAAATCAATTATAAAAACGTAGCGATTGATCGAGTTTTCAAAAATAAAAATTTATAGAAAAGAATATCTCTAATAGGCAATTATCAATTGACTCTAATTATCAATTTGAATTATCTCCAAAGATTTAGAATATTTCTTTTTTTATTTTATTTCCTTTATTTTTGCTTTATATTCCTCTTTTTCTTCGAATTTTTCTTCGAATTTTTATATTTTATTATAGATTCTCTCTTTGATTTCTCTTTTTCTTGTATTCTCGATATTATCTTTCTCAATTTTCACATTCCCCCTGGATCATCTATATCTTCCACAGTTTCCACTTTTTAATAGTTTCTCTTTGTCTTTTTTATTCCTGATCTGACTTCCTGTATCTTCCGTTCCTCTGGATTTTTCCGCGGAATGCATCGATGACAACGAGTGATGCAACATGTGTGAACGCGGCACCTACCTTCGCGTTGATATACGTGGAGAACGCGGGTTCCTCGGGTGGCGAAACACACTGGACTCTCGGAAAAGCCAAAGCACCGGAGAGTAGCAGAAGACAACTATCGTCGGCCCCCTCCCTCACCCGGAACCGCCGAATTCGTTCTGCCCTCTCGCCTCTTCCCTCATCGCGGTTATTTTCGACATCCAGGATGTTCTCCCTCTCTTTCCTTCTCTTTCTTTAATGTTTGTGGCATTCGGCGGATTTCCTGGCAATCTCGCGGGAAAGCCTCGTCTGCGTTTTCTCGCACTTCGTTTTCGAAAAATCTCGTGATTTACATGAGCTTGAGGGGCAGAAACATGTCGCCGATCGTGTAATCGAGAGAGTGCAAAATTTATTTTTAGTAAAAGTATATCACAAAAAATCGCACACGGATATTTCTTTTCTTTTTTATTTCTTTGCGTAAAACGTTCGACTGAAAACGACAATATAAAATCGCATATAGATGTCAAATTGCGTGACGTCAAATGTTACTGGAATTTCTACAAAATAAATTTCGCAAAAGCAGCTAATATATGAACGAATATCTTAAACTTTCCCATGTCGCTTTTTTTTTTTTTTAATTTGATACTTTTCTTTCAAATATTCATGCGTATCGTGTTGTGTATTTTATTGCGTTCTCATAAAATATATACGAGAAGTTCGAAGTTTGTCAGAGAAAGGTCAAGACGTATATCATTTATGAACCATTTATGAGTATTTCGAAATTGTCGCAAGTATATCAAAACGTGAGAAATTCGCGCCAATTTACATATTTTATGTGCAATTAGAAATTTTACAAAATGCGATGAGGCTTTTCTCGAAAGAGAGGTGCAAAACAAACGAGATTTACCGAATGTCGCAAACATTAAAGGAAAAGAAAGAAAAACCTTGAAAATAGATTATGTTACTCGGAATTATCCGTTATTGACAAACTTTTTAATTAATATTGCATGCAAGCATATTAACCGTCCTTCATTCGTCTATATTTGTATATATACTTAATCTTCCTTATGCATATTTATTTTCCAAGAGATCTTTGTCCAATGATCGATACCTAATGATAGCATTCTTTATTTTGAGTAATGAGATAAAAGAAACGAAAACAATTGTCTATCCACATTCGATAAGTTCTATCCGCAATATCTAACGCAACTTTGTCGAGGATTCTACGCCATATGGAATTGAAGACGCGCCAGCGTTCACAGCCGGTAAATCGTACGCTTTGTGTAATCTATCTCGCTAATGCAAATAAAAATAAAGCAGACTAAAGTGCTTTAACGTTGTATTTTACCTTGTTTACGGAGTTTCAAGTTGTTTCAAGGCGAAATGTGTTTCTACTTTGTTGGAGGTACCCGGTATTTATTAAATCGACTCCTATAGAAACATACATAAAATTACAATCAGTATCATGACGATGCTATCAATAATTTGTGCTTATGAGTAAACTAATAGTATCAATAATAAAATAAAATTTTAATTAGATTTTATTTTATAGATTTTATTTATTGAATATAATTTTAACCATGATTTATAAATGTAAATTCATAATAAATAAAAGTTTCCGAAATATTCCATATCAAACCATCTTATTTTTAAAAGATATTTTGTGATTACTAATATTGAAGATAAATATTTCTTAAAATTAAAGAAATTTTTAAAATCTGTAAAAATAAAAATAAAGTATTTTTTCGTCACGTTATTTTTCATACATTGCTTATTGAAACATCTTCATTTCAGTACATCCAAAAATATTTTTATCGAAAGCGTTATTTCCTGAACAGATGTTCGCAAGGAGTGTTTCTAACCGACAGTTTCCGTTTGAGAACATTACTTTTTCGGGAGCAGATCTCTACGGCGAAGTTTTAAGTAATTCTAACACCAATTGGTATGAGAGTTTTATAATTTCGTTATCGCGTGTGTCTACGACGATGTTTTTCTTATCATGGCAATATTATTATAAAAGTATATAATATTATCTTACCTTTTGCGATAATATCGATTATGTGAAAGCTGCTAATGAAATCATGGGGTATTTGTTGTCTTGCGACGTTATCGCTGTATTCATATGACTTTGATCTCTGCATTACCGTCTTTGGAAAGAGATCGGTGCCTGTAACCGCGCAACCAGTCATGCTGTAGCACATTCTTGTGGTCATCTCCTGCACATCAATATAATTTTGTAGCATATTCTAATTACTTTATGTTGACAAAACCCTATGTCAATTGTAGAAATAAAATTGTAATTGTCAGTTGTTCAAAAGGATATTTTCAAGTTACGTTCAATTATTGAATTAAATGTATATTTTATGAAACATTGTGATAATTGTGAGCATTTAAATTTTTTATAAACAGTTTTTTGAGGAATATGTCCAAAATAAAGATTGGCCTTCCATTTCAAAGCACTTTTTGCAAACATCTGTTTCAAAAATAGAGCTTTCGATAAAATATCTTGGAATGCATAGAGATATTTCAATATAGAAAACAATGTGACAAAAAAAAAAAAAAAATACTTTATATACGAATTTATCTTCTCTCTTTTAATCTTCTTTTTTTACTCCTTTAATTTGTATTATATTTCTATAAAACTTTATTTTCCTGTAGCTACAATCTACGATATTTACGCCTTTTGTTACAATAACGAATAATGCGTATTTCAATAGAGAGAGAGTAAAGACTCGATGATAAAAAAAAAAAAATCGATAGAAACAATTAATTTTTACAATAACTCGATTCAGCTCGATAACGAAGAGGACCCGGAACTGCGTATCGGCTATGAAATATTTCACCGGCGAGAGAGAAAGAGAGAGAGAGAGAGCGGATTAAACTCTGGACGGAGTCCGTCGATATACCTATATTATATCGAAGAACGTAACGGAATTATGCGTGTGACACGTTTCTCATTTCCCGCGGGTACATCTTTCGATCTCTCGCGCCAACAAAGGTCAGAGAAGAGGGAGGGGAAAAAAAAAAAAACGGCCGAAGAGAAATATATAAGGGCCGTTTACCGGGCAGGAGTCGCCGAAGTCGGCGCCGCGCCGGATGAAGGGTGAGGTGAGCGAGGCTCGCATTTCCCGCCGTTGGGAAGAATGGAAAATCAATAATCGCAATCGCCCTTACCGACTCTCGCGCGCGCGGCAACGACGCCATTTGCCCCACTGCTTCTTCTTCTTCTCCCTGACGATCGTCGCGAGTCGTGATGCCGTTCGAGCGGGGGATATCGTGATCGCTCGCTCCGTTTCTCTCCCGCTCGCCATTGCGCCGAGTACGCGTCTTTCTTCATGTTGCGCGCGTGTACGCAAATATGGCGTCCACGTCCACATCGACCGACGTCGGGGGTCGGGCCAGTCGGGGTCGCGGACGCGCAGTGCTGCCAATTCGCCGACAGCGCCGCCATTGACGGACGACCGCCATTATAGATTCCGTTGTGAGTGACCGAGTCTCGGCGTTGGTGATCGCGAACTTCTTACGGAAAACTCCGTCGCGTTTTCGACATTACGCTCCGTCGTGCACTTGCCGCAAATTCGAAAAGAATATTAGAGATAAAGATAGAGATAGAGAAGAAGGAAGAGAGAGGCCAGAGAGAAATTAAAGAGATAGATCGTCGAGAGGCGCGGAAACGTACGGCTCACCCACGGCCGGAAAAGCAACGATGAAAACGTACAGCAGGAAAAAGGGCGACAGCCCGAGCAATGTGATCATTCATGTGAACGAGTTGTGCCGACTGTGCTTAGGCAAGGAGGAGGAGATGGTGCCGATCTACGACGACGAGACCGTGCCGTTGCCGCTGCGTATACTCGCCTGCGTCAACATCGAGGTGGGTTTTCGCGGTCGTCCGCGAAATTCCTACGTCGTATTTCGATCGCGATGATAATCAGCCGAGGCGGCTGATCGAAAAATAGGAATCTAGTTTATCTCTCTGCGCGCACCGTACGGCGTCCTTTCGCATTATCTTCTTACCCTCCACCTCCTCCTCCTCCCGCGTGTCCTTCGATGTGAGCGCATACACCGACCTAGAACGGTGTATAAATTTCATATACATATGTATATTTACACAAAAAGAGACGCGCACACACACATACAATACATCGATGAAACGGCGTTGCGCGAAGCAACTACCGGCTTTACCGAGTTATCGACGAACTGTGGCGATAGGTACGTCTTTACGATAGCTCCGTCTCATTGCAGAGACCTAGACTTCACCGGGGACTCTGCGTTCGTTTACCTTACGGATTTATAGAAATCTGTAATAGTACGTCGGATACATATAACGGTCCCCTATAAGCGTCCCGCTGCCCGCTGCCCGCTGCTCGACGTTGTAAACAAATAATCGTGGCGCCCTTTGCGATGTAGTAATTGCGAGCCACTTCTTTCGGAGGTGTCATTCAACGTATCATGTTACGCGGTTCCCCTATGAATGACGATCTCTTGACAGAACGTAGAAAACAGGATCTTCTATATACATGGACAGATCTGAAATATTAAACACAATAGTTAGAAATATTGGATAATTTTTATATTTATTTTGAATATTCAATTAGAATGTTAATTGAAATATTAATTTCTCCTTTCTCTATATGCCTTTCCTTTTATTAAGATCGTTTACTATTATATCTTTAGTATATATTATATATATATACTAAATAAAAATAAACGCATTGATTTAAATGCAATGTACTGTTAATGTATAAATTAATGTTCTACATGTTATATATATTTTAATATAATTATAACTGAAACTGATAACTTTGATGTTAATCTTTTAGGTCTACGAACAGGATGGGTTACCTAACATGATATGTCATCCGTGCAAATATCAATTAGAAAAATCCTACCAATTCAGGAAAAAATGTCAGGCTGCAGATGCCAAACTCAGAAAACATATGAAGTTAATACAGCAATTGACTGGGCAGGACGAAGAAGGCGAAAACCAGGATAGCAACAAGGATGATTCAAAGGAATCTACTACTGGCAAATCTAAACAAGTTAAACAGTTGTTAGCCGATCTAGTTTCGACCAAAGGTGACAATAGCCAAGCAGATGGAGATCCAATTGAAGTGACAGAGGAGGAGCTTGTTGGCGGATACATCTTGGGTGTGTTTCTTAGTACTAGTAGAAAATTAATTAGAATAATATATTTAATTTATATAGTGTTACTTCATATTAACTTTGCTCTTATTGAGAAAATTTTAATTCCTTAGATAGATTTATATCCTAATATTTTTCATTGATATACAGATAATTGCATAATATACAAATATACACAAACATACAAATATATATCTATACCTATTAAGATTACTACTATAGAAACGCATGTGTGTGCGTTATTTCTATTTCTGCTTGCAGGCGAAAAACCATTTGGCTGCAATATTTGTCATCGCGCTTTCGCGCAGAAAGAGATCCTATTCCGTCACTTGATGACACACTCTGGTCAGAAACCCTTCCAGTGTCAGCACTGTGAGAAGAGCTTCACACAGCGGGAAGCTCTTAAGGTGCACATGCGTCGGCATCAGAAGCTGAATCCGAATGATATCCAGCTGCACCATTGTCAGCTCTGTCCGAAGGCGTTTTGTCATGCATCAGGTCTTAGCAGACATTTGGTCACGCACACTGGCAGAACATACAAGTGTGTCGAGTGCGAAAAGTCTTTCACTGATAAGAGCTCGCTGCTGAGACATAGTCGTATCCATGCGCCCAAGAAAATCATAGCAAATTGAGCAATGAACTTTCGTTGTTCAGTTTGCTATGATTTTCCTGGGATGTCCTGTGGGTACGAAGATACTTCTTTGAAACTAACAACCAGAATTGGACTTACAATTAATAAGAGAATTACATTAATAAGAGAAATCTCCACAATAGATTTGCAAAGAAATTATGGTTATTTCATTGCAATAGTTTAATCGCATAATCCTTATATGTAAGTAATATTTCATTTTAGAAAGCATTACATTTTTTTATCATGATCATCCTTGTATAATTGCTATGGGAAGTGTGCGATTTGAAGAAGAGAATTTTATCCAAATAATATTTTTGTATATATATATTCTTTCAAAAATACAAAAACATAAGGTATGTGGAGTTTAATATTTAATGAATTTGGTCACCTACACTACACTGCACTGATGCACAGTGAAAACACAGTGCTATGTATGAAGTTATTTTAATACACAGGCATAATATAAACATTTTGACGAATTCTAAATACCCAATATTATCGTCGTTATTTAGCAAAATATACATTGCTTATTTCATCGTCAAAGTGCTTATATTGTACCTTTGTGCTTAATATAGCAGTCTTCAGTGTACATTGGTATAGTATAGTACGGATGATTAAAGTGACTTTTCGAAAACACAAAGTGTCTTCAAATATCAAGAAACGTTAAATGCAATGTCGAATAAAATAAAATCAGGTACAAGTCTTAGTAAATAATAAATATTTCAATTACTCTACTAATTTTTTTGTGCAATATATACAAGGGTGATTGAAATAAACTTATTTAATTTTAAGTTCTGAACATTCATTCAAATGATATAGTTTTGCTTTTGCAAGATTGAATCCATACTACCATCTATTATATTTTAAGTCACATATAAAATTAATCTGGAATTATTAAGTAATTATTGCAACATATTAAAAGTAACATTATACAATCAAGTATAGCACATTTAGCATTTTTGGTACACTATTAAATGCATTGATATATAATTTAGTTTTCTACTTAAGGCAGCAATATATAATATAATTATGTATTATAATCTTGTATCTCATTTATTACATTCTTATAACTATAATTTTTTATGCAGAAAAAGTAAGTTTATCTTCTATGACTCCTTATCATGTATGTTTATAACAATTCATAATTGCTGTATATAGTTTTAAATATAAGGATATATATATTTCACATTGGAATTTATTTCACCTACAGATGTACACACACACACACACACACACACACACACACACACACACA
>NW_021853558.1:408243-491913 GCF_003651465.1 Formica exsecta
TATATATAAATCACTCTTTATGTATGATTTCTATAATTTTTAAAATCCATATATTTTTGTGCTGAAAAAATATAATTATGGATATTATAGAATTTTGTATAAATAGTAAGGGGAAGAAGAGAATACCTTTTTTTTTTAATGTATATAAGAATGCCTCTTTTTGAGAGATATTTCTAATTATAAAAGAAAATTACGCGTGATATAAAAGGAGAAATTTTATGTATTACATGTATATAAAAATAAGTTCTACTAATGAGGATATATTATATATGCTTTATTTAAAGCTGTTTTACTGGGTCGTATGCGTATCTATAATATTTTACACTTTAAAAGTATTGCTATAATGTAACAAAATGTGCGATATAATACATGAAGGCTATTTTGATTACGGAGATTATATATATTCTACATTTTTTGGTAATTATTTATACATCTCTATATCATCAAATATTAGAGAGTGATACACAATACGTGCAAATGCATATAAAAGTTGCTCGCTACGTTTGCGAATAGCCAGTCGCAGTGTCTGGTGCAACAGAGCTCATATTGAAGAAATGTTTACAGAAAATGCAATATTGGTCCATTAGATGCAAATTATACGTCATTGGGAAGATTGAAGAGTCAAATGTAGAGAGAGAGAGAGTATATAATAAAATGAATGACAGTAAATGTTGTTTTATTAAAAAATCCGTTTTATTACGTGTTTTTCTTTTATACGATATTTTTTGTGCACTATTACATATATATATATTGCCGATATTATAATTTACGTCGCAAATCGCACATATTAATTCTGACAGAGATTAAATCTTTTTATACAATTTCTCTATATTTGTTTCCCATTAAAATCTTCGATAATATGTCGGACAAATAGTGTCGGTACCAAAAACAATTAAAAATTCTACATTTTCGAGCTCCGTCATACGATCTATGCTGGATCTCTACCAGGATTGGAAATTTTTTTTCTTTTAATATTTGTCGCTATAATTAATCTACTTAGTTAAAACTGAATAGCAAAGAGGGAAATGACCACATGACATTTAATAAAGCAAACACATTCGTGCTATATCATATATTCACGCACACTATAAAGTGTTTTAACAATGATTTTTCTCACCGGTAATGTATTGATCGGTCCGATAATATATGTCGCAACTATTCCGTGAAACTCTCGAACATAACTCCCGAACACAAGCATCATTTCCTGCTTTGCTATGTACACGTTTGCCAAAGACACGTCATTGTCATCAATTTATATTTTCCGACATTTTTACCACTTTAACGATTGTAATAATTGTAATAAAGATACGTACACGAAAGACCGATCATATATATGTGTATATATATGGCGCTAATTGTCGAAATAAAATAAAAAACGCAAACTTATCGAGATTTGCGATTTATATTTTCATGCATTTGGAAATTAGCTTACTGTGATCAGATCCGAGCATCGAACTTTCATGTACGTGTGAATGACTACTAGTATCGTGCTAAAAATCTATGGGACTGCAGTTGCATTTTTTAATCTGAAAATTCGTATCAATGTAGCGCCTGTTTATACATTTCTTTTTTTGCAGATGGGAAGTTATTATCATTTGCTCGCTCTAATAGTTTTTACTCTTTTTGACTTCCACATCATGCATCAACGATAAAATCATAATCTGGTTATGCCAGACTGAATTATCTAATTGAACGTTAAAGAAAGAAGTTTTCATCAGGATATGAACATGGGCTTACAACAATAACGGGGCTCCGTAACAGATTCGGTTCACCCCTTTCCCCGCGCGAATGCGTTTATTGTACCTAGATGGTTGTTTAACCGTGTTATTGAGAGGCATTATCACCCGAAGAACCGATTCCGCGAAAAGTGAAGGAAGAAATGTTCACATCCGCGTGTCGGATCATGAACGAGAGATTTGTACTATATGTCTGTCGTCATAATAATATATGTATACAATAACCCCGTATATTCTCCACGGAACGAAAAAAAGAACTAGAAAAAGAATCCTTCTCCCCTCCAATTCTTGTTACTACTAACATATTGGCATTGAGAAATCGGTGGACTCAGTGATAGTTGCGGCATAGAGATCGAAAAAATTTCCGAAAAAGGTCTCGGGCGACGTTTTTGTCATTTAATATAACACGGTTACTGAGAAAGAGAGAGAGAGAGTGAGTGAGAGAGAGAGAGAGAGAGAGAGAGAGAGAAAGAAAGATAGAGGAAGAGAAATAGAGACGTTTTATCGGATGTCTAATTAATCGAAAAACACCGAAGCCAACTTAAAACCTACTCTCTCATCAATCGAGAATCAATTTTTTTGGTTGCTCCCATGTGAAACCATCCCGTCCGAAATGACCATATGTACTGGTTTGTTGGTAAATAGGATTGCGGAGATTCAGCTCCCTACATAAAAATACAGTTATGTACTTTTAATTATAATTTAAAATATTTTTTTTTTATGTTTTGCTTATCATCGATAAAATATCCTACGATTCACCGTGATATATGGTAAGACATATTGAAAAACAATGTTTACAATAACAAGTTGTTTAATATATATTGATAATAAAATGTATAAGAAATATACATACTTGACAATCTTTCCCGGTCGCAGATCAAAGTTTTTGTTCACTATGTCTAAGAGCTCGTTCTGGGAGCGTGTGGATGTGCCATAATCGAACACTGTGATCGACAATGGTTCTGCCACCCCAATGGCATAAGAGACCTAATGATAATTGTAAATATATTCTTTATATCAATAATAATAGCAACTTAATTGTTATTCTTTATATATGATATATCACATATAATCGCACATAGAATTTTGCATTGAAAAAATTTTTACATAGATATTTCATCAGCTATAAGAATATCTTAACATAAGTAAAAATGTTACCTGTACAAGACAGCGCCTACAGAGACCGGCTTTTACCAAGGATTTTGCGACCCATCTTGCGGCATATGCAGCTGATCTGTCCACCTTCGTAAAATCTTTACCGGAAAACGCACCACCACCGTGCGCTCCCCAACCACCGTATGTATCTACAATAATCTTCCGTCCCGTGAGACCAGCGTCACTCTAAAAATTTGGATAAGGACAAATGTCTCAAGAAAATGTAAATTTCATTAAGATTTTGCTAACTAATATTAATATTATTAATATTATTTATAATAATATTAATATTATTATTAATATTATTATAATTAATAATAATATTAATATTATTTACATTGTGTAACATTTAATTTGAGACTTTGGCAATACCTGTGGTCCACCAATAATGAACAGTCCGCAAGGATTCACGTGAAAGACTGTTCTGTCGTCCAGGTATCTCGCTGGTATCACTTCTTTGATAACTTTCTCCATGATCGCTTTGCGTAGTTCATCTAGACCGATTTTTTCGCTATGTTGCAGTGACACCACAACAGTATGAACTCTTATAGGTACGCAAGCCCCATGATCCATGATATACTCGCAGGTCACCTATATAATTACACACTTTATAATTATATTACACTAGTTTAATATTATAAAAAATATCAAAATATTATTTTATAATTAATGGATTATTCTCAGTTAAATATTGACATCATGGCACTCAAGAGTAGCAAATACTATAAATTCATCATTGAATAATCACATTACTGTATGTAAATCTTTTTTCTTATTGTAATAAGTCAAGGTTTCCAAGTGTAATAAATATCGGGAGCGACTCGGAATCGAACCGGGGATCTTTGGATTTGGAGACGAATGCTTTGACCTATAAGCCATCCAGCGACTCCACACACTAATACTTTCTTTGCTCATCTATTTATCGGCAGACGGCTCAGCGCTTATGAATTAAAATAAATAAGAAATATATGGAATCAAACCTGTGTTTTTGAATCTGGAAGAGCCCACCATAATTCGCCGCTTCGTCTTAGTTCGGCAATTTTTTGATTTAATTTATGCGCCAATACGACCGTCAATGGCATACATTCATCAGTTTCATCGGTTGCGTATCCAAACATTAGACCCTGATGGAAGAATTTGAGTTATTCCAGCTAAAATTTATGAGACATAAGCTTGAAATGCATCAAACAGATACTACATCGTACATATAATCTTAAGTATGCGAATACGTTTTTCAAAATCAAAGCACATAGCATATTTTTACGCATAAAATAAAAGAAAGCTTGTAACCTAAAATAAAAAAAAATATATCATGAAGAATAAATGACTGCATGTATACTAATATTCATGTAGTATTATATATAGCTGTAAAGAAGCGATAAATCTAACATGCAATAAAAAGTGCCACATAGCAGAACAGTAATAATGTAAATATAGCAGTAGGAAGAGATAATCATTAACATTAATGCTAAAGTTTAGTTTACAAGCTATTTACAACTTGCACTTGTTAATTACATAGCTATATAACATTTTCTAGTTTAATTACATAATTACATAGACTATCTAATGAATTCAGATTACAATGAAGGTTGTGATCTTACAGTTATGAGATGGAATCCTTTTTTCGTTTTTTGACACATTATACTCTTTAAATTCAGGTTAAGATCATAAGTGGTTCAAAGGTCATAATTGTAAGATCGAAATGGTTATTCTACTGGGAATATTATCGATCTACAGTGTAGTGCGAAATATACAAATATCTTTAAATCCGCATGAAAACTTATGTACACATACATTTTATACATTCATTCAATTTTTGCACACTCCCTATATCTCAGATACATATTTATGATGCATTCACAAATGCAACTATGATGATAACGCAATAAATATATAAAGAACATTTAGTATGTCAGTCGCACTATTTTTATTTCTACAGTAACGAAACAAAGACTAGTGGGGGTTGATAAGTGAAATAAAAAAGATAAAGTAATGAAAGTTATTTGTACAGCTACTAAAGAAATATACTTAGTAGCATACAGGTGGCGAACAATCAAAAAGAAGAAAACCGCAGACAAAGAGAAGAAAGAAAAAATTTAACAATGGGAATGCTAATTGACCTGATCTCCTGCTCCCACTTCCTCGTCGCTACGGTTTTCATGAACGCCTGCCGCGATATTTGGTGATTGAGCATCGAGCGCCAACAGAACATTGCACAGCTTGTAGTCAAAACCTGCAGAAATCATCACAGTCCGGTAAGACAAAATTATTCGCTACTGTTTAATGCGTCCTTCTTCTACATCAGGCCCTCTTTTACATCAATTTTCGTGCAAAATTCCGCCGTTCCAATGCACCTTGGGATTCTTGTCAGGCCACGTCGATCCTAATATAATCCTGGCTTGATTAAAACTAACGGATTGTTCTTTGCGTGTACAAGTTCGGATATAAAAACTGCTTGAAATATTGGAGATATTGAGTAAAAAACTCTTTGGAAGATTTCGCATATCTCGTATCACATTTTTGCGTAGATTATTTTAGACATATCTTTTACATACATGTGATTCTTTTTATATTTGCGCATGTATCCGAACATAATACATGCAACCTTATTTTCTAGACATGGTGGCTAATATCGGCACTTTGTTGGAAACATATCCTAGTGCTTTAATTGTTATCTATTTCCGAGATATTTCTATCAAATTAAACATTTCTTATACACACTATTGATGTGCGAATTATTATGCATAATTTTATTTAACGGTGTCCTACACGCATTTGTAATGTTTAGATACTTGCACAGATGCTTGCATTTTTACCTGCGCATATGTACACACATACACATATATACAAAGATATAATACACGCTCTGTCACACAGAATAGCAAACAGATTTTGAAAACGCGTCTAAAGTTTTGAGGATGACGGGATGGAGAGGAATTAAAAAGCAAGAACAAGAAAGATCGTTGACATTAAATTATTTTTTTGGCTGTTCTGCGGCACGGACTGAGAATGGATTATGTACCTGATCACCTGCACCCACGTCCATGTCTTGCCTGTCCGTATGGACACCATCCGCGATATTTGGGGATTGTTGTTCGATCGCCACCAAAAGGTTCAACGTACGCCAATCGAATCCTGCCACGATATGCTTACGTTACACAGTCTTTACGAATTTCTTTGCATGATCTTTTTTTCCGAAAAATAATGAGCAGGAAATACGGATTATTCGATCGATCGAGGCATGGAATCCAAGTTAAACATCTTAATACATACACAAACTAAGATTTTTATTTTTCATCTCGATATATTATCAATATAAATTCAAAATATTTATAATTCAAAATTATTATTTGTGGCAAAAATCGTATGTGATGTTTGGCGCTTGAATCTTTTGTGCCATAGTTCGATCGTGTAATTTTATAACATTTGATGAAAGAGAGACGTATGAGACGAATTTTAATAAGGACGAGGGAGCTGGCTATATATTCAGCCATAGAGCATGCATGTGTTACTGTTAAACAACAAATCGATTCCTCGTGAGTGTAGGAGTTCTAATTTTTGACGCGCAAACATACATAATTAATATCCAACAAAGTGTCAGAGGCAATCGAAGGAAGTGCCAGACGTGCATTATTGAAATTACGGGTACATATATATATATATATATATACACGTAATATAAATTAACAATTATTATACCTTTCGAAGAATCGTCGTAACCAATGTGCTTTACTGTATCTCGAACGATCTTTTGATAATCCACTACAGCTTTTGATGTAATTTCTCCGCACAGAAGTATCATTCCGGTTTTCGTTACAGTTTCTGTAATAAAGAGAAAAATCGTTAACGCAAATGCTTGATATATCTCTCTGTAATACTAAATATTTATGTAGTAGAATTATATTTAATGCAAAAATAATATACAAAATATTATATTTTATATTTTACTAAAGACGATATACATTTAAAGAAAATCATAAAATCAACGTTAAGATAAGATAACCATATTTTGGAGAGAAAATAGTTCTCTTTTTTAAAAAATTTTTAAAATCTTAACAATTTAATTACTTATTTCAACAATATAAATGTAAAGCAATAAATGCAACAGTCGTCAGTTCCGGCTTCAAACTAGTTCAGGGTTGAATAAACTATTTAAAGATGTTATAATACAAATATATGTTCAAGTGCTTGAAGAAATTAATACTGCTCTTAGTTGAACTTACCACATGCTACTTTAGCATCGGGATCTTGCTTCAGATGTGCATCCAAAATGGCATCGCTTATTTGATCGCACATTTTGTCTGAAATATAACATAAAAGACGTTTATAAAACTATGTGCCAAAAGAAATTGAAATTATTCTGCAGACAATTGAATTATTATTTTTAAATCCTTTTTAAAATTTGTTAATTTTCAATTTTGAGCCACAATCTCTTATTTAAATCTTAAATAAGATTTCATTTTTATTTAAAGAAATATAGATAACTCATTACTATAAATAAAAATTGCATAATTGAAAAGGAATAATTTAAAATTTTTAAATATATGTATTCATATAATACGAACAATTTAGATAAACTTATTATATGAAAAAATAATGATGCAATGGTTAATTTTGTCACTCTATATCTCTATCATAGATAGAATTATAATCTAAAAAAAAGTAATGAATCTCGCGCTAATCTGAGATTAGTTAACCTAAATCGCTCACGAGACTCATGCTGAACTTTCTTTCTTTATCTTTGATATAATTAGAGCCGTGATGTAGTAAGAATAAAAGAGTAGTAGTAAACACATAGAATTAACAATATACGAATATACCAAAATACCAAAGAACCAATTATATTGAAGATTATTGAAAAATATGAATTAAATAAAAAATATAGGAGATCTAACTAAATAAAGATTTTCAAGAAAGTTTGCAGTTAAAATTATAGACATAAGACGCTTATTGTGAAACAAATTCGGGAATAGCGCAGCGATTTTTCTAAATTATCAATTATCAAGGATTCTTACGATAGATATTATGAACTGTAAGTAATGTCAGAAGCGAAGAAATTTACGCGAGAGCAATTGTTACATATTCCTTATAATATAAATGTTCACATGTATACAAATAAATTTTTATAAATCAAAATATTTCTATAAAATAAATAATGATAGAATGTAATTTTGCATTAGTTGCATATGAAATTGCATTATTTTTAAATTTTATATCGTGGTATAAGACGATATATGCTTATTTATGTTAGCTTTTTTGTAATATAATGTCAGAAATGAAAAAAATTAAACTAATGATATGCAACTGTAATCTTCGTACGAGTGAATTATCAACAAAATCACTTTAATATGATGAATATTCATACGAAACTTATAGTTGCAAGATTCTTTAGCATGACTTTCCTCATTTCTGATGTTATATTCTAAGAAGAGTAAGATAAATAAGTATATAATCGTTGAACTGTAGATATAATATCTATCGTTCTCTCTCTCTCTCTCTCTCAGCGGTAAATAATATCATTGAAAAAGTAATAGAAAAAAAGAAAGATATAAAGTAAAAAAAAAAAAAAAAAAAAAAAAAAAAAAAAAGCGAAAAGTAATAACCGGCAGTTAGTCGCGAATTTTTTGTGATTAACAGTGAGCATTTAGAATTTCGATGATTTGAATATAACAATATAAAATACCATAGTCTACAGCAATTTTTGTTGGTTTCAGTCAAAATTAAACAAAAGGAGAACAATCAGAAATAAAAAAAAATTATTATAATGAGTCTAAAAATGCGAAATATATTTTATGTGTATGTGTGTATAATGTGCGTAATATAATTATCGGCAAAAGAGATTAAAAGGAATGAGTAATTTATTATGATGGAAATATCGCGATTTAAACCTCATTAGACTATTCATTTTGACAAAAAATTGTTTTCAACGAGAAATGTTGAGAAATAACACACGCTCCCCTTAAATCATCTCGTCAAGATGACGATAGAATGCCTTGATGCAGTTACTGTCAAATGTTTTTCGCATTTCCTGAAAAAAAAAAAATAATAATAATAATGATTTTGGAGTAATTGGTCTTCCAAAACAAGAAGGAAAAAAAGTTGAAGAAAACAGATGTCTTCTGCCCCAGGTTTTGCGTACGTAACCAGCGGAGCTAACGCGAATAAGATATATTGGGTGCGCAACCGGCGTCTATCTTCGGCCGATTACGTTAATTCAAGCACGAGCGACTGGTGTTGATCGCGCTGCGATCGGAGCGAGCACATGGCGACAGCGCGGCTATCGCTCGACACTCGCGGCTCGCGGCCAACAATGTGCCCGCCAGCCCGCCTCGCGAATCCCCGATCGCGAGCGTGCGCGCGCGAAATTGCCGATTTTGGCGGCGAGAGAAACGGGCCGCCAAATTACTCGTCGAACGAGCCGTTGAAGGAAGCGAGACGGTCGTTTCGCGATTCCGCTTCGCTCGATTACTGACCGCGCGCGCGCGCGCGCGAGACCGACGCCTTTTTCTAGAACATAACCCCGGCCGTCCATCACGGCCGAGGAGGACGTGCGTTAGTTGGCCGAAAGCCAAGACGGAAAGATTGAGAAGGATCAATCGAATAATCGCGATTAGCGTACTAAGATCATTAAGAGCGAAGGAGAGGGTAGGATAGACAAAGAGCGTGGGACGCGTCTATATACACGCGCGTCCGCGATTACGAAGATGATCTTCTCTTCTATGACGACATTACGCGATAAGGTGGTAGCGAAGCCGCGGGTTCAGAGAGAAAGAGAGAGAGAGAGAGAGAGAGGGACAGAAAGAAATCGAAAAAGCTTTGACCGATATAGTGCAGGGTCACTAACTCGCTGGGCTCTGGGAAAGGGGTTGGCCGCGGAAAGGTGCAGGTCTCGCTCACCTGGGTGTCCCTCGCCGACCGACTCCGAGGTGAACAGGAAAGTGGTGTCCTGCTGTAGCTCGGGCGGCGCGTGGCCATTCGTGTAACCGTTCATGTGATGCGCGGTCTCCGGCATTTTCCTGCGTTTCGGAGTTGTCGCCGTCGTTGTCGTCTCGTCGCGTCGTAGCCGATCCTCGCTACTCAACAGAGAGACAGAGAGAGAGAGAGAGAGAGAGAGAGAGAAAGAGAGAATCCCGCGTAGACACCGTTGAGCTTCTCTGTCGTTTAGCCTGTCCGCTCCTACCGAGTTCCCTCCACGTGCCTCCTTGTCGCCGTATAGGGTTTTACTCGCGTCCCACTTGGTAGGAATTATCGTCGCTGCGGAAACTTTGTACGGATCGTCGCGATCGGCTTCTTCACGACGCGTGTTTTACACGAGACCGAGGATTCTCCGGTGTTTCAGGGTAGACGACGGCGTGCACGAGATGGAGAGCGGGATCGGGTCGCGAGCGAACGAACGTGATCTGTACAAGCACACGGCACACCGCGTAATGATCGGGATCGGGAAACGACGGAACGAACACGAGCACGAGCACGAGCGAAAGAACGAACGCAGACGAACGCGCCGAACGGCCACGGCGCGTAGCGGGAAGTGAAAGAGGTTCGCCGCGCGTTGCCGTCCGCTATTTATAATCTCGGCGCGCCAGCATGCGCAATCAGCCGGTTCCGCGGTCACGTGACACGCCTGTCAAATCGGCGCGAAATTCGAATCACTCGGAATTCGGAACTTGCTCGCTAGCGGAAATTCGTCGTGGCTCTCGTGTCGTCGCCCGACCTCGTGGCTTATGGCTGCTGCTCCACTTCGTCCTTCCTCATCCACGTGCTCTATTCTGCAAAAGATACAACTGTGCTTTACACAAGTGAAGTATGCGAGCGTGTCTACAAGATTAATCAAATCGGCTTGTATCTGACAGAACTTTCTCGAAATAATTTCTGCGATGTTAAACTAATTATCCGTTCTGTTTGAAAATCGATTGTAGTACTGTATGTCAATCTAAATTAACATATACATGTATTCTTTCATTCTGTTTTCTCATTTTGCATGTATCAGCATTAGGACAATGTCAAGTATGAATATTCCACTGAATATTCCAAGTACGAATATTTAGTGATCTTAACATGTATATTGATTAGGATTCTAAATATAAATATTTAATCATGTCTAAATATAAATATATAATCATATAATTAGAATATTATATAAATAAATACGTAAAATTGTATCATCCACATTGCAAAATAGCACGGAAAAAAATGGACGGAATTTATGGAATTTGCAGATGTAATTTGCGGAAATATAATTTATAATTGCTATTATTCCTTCGACTAAAAATTCACGGATATTATTGCTTATTAAGCTTGCATTTTCTTATAGCAAGTAGTATTTTCATATAGCATATACGTAAAGTACGCGATAAACACTTGCATGATATACTGTGATGCGTAACTGCATCACACAATGGTTATTAATTGGTTTACATAGAAAGATCTCTCTCTCTCTTTTTTTTTTCTATCGCGCGTTTTGTGGTAAACATTTTATGTGATAATATTTGTCAATATCATATATTGATTTTTCAACAGTGTTATCACTCGCGAAAATTTTTATTAGTCATTGTAATTTTTGTTAGTTTAGTATGCATCAGTAATGCTGAGTCATTAAAAATCAGTTAGCGTAGTCGTTAAATTGAAATCATGTGCAGAAATCTAATTCTTCAAGATCTATACGAGATCTACATTTTTATAGCTAAACTTTAGATCGAGTAATATTTTGTATCTGTAACAAAACAAAATGGAAAGTGAATACAGTTTAGTGTTTTATTAGCTATTATTTATAATAGCTGTATTATTGCTGTAAAATTGACGTGTTACCTATCATCCGATATTACAATTAGTTAATTCAAATTTTGATAATTTTAATTTATAATTAGTTTTGCAAACAGAGCAAATTTGAGATAATTCTGTCCTCAAATTTGCTGATTTAATTAAATTAATGAAATTGTGATTAAAACTCTTGATCGTTGGAAATTTTAAGTTTCCAAAAACGGAGATTGAAAATATCAAATGATAGCCCTAAGTGACACGATGATAAACTTGTAACTTATCATAATGCATTGCTAGACTATCAATGTGACACTATGATCTTCATGACGAATATATCGCTTACAATTTGCTCAGTCATACTTTATAGCTTTTAACATTGCATCATGCCGAGTGATCTGTGAATTACAAAACAAAAAGAATCTTTCTGTATCTTTCCATACCGCCGTTCGCTTTCAACACTAAGTATAATCGTTTGAAATAGAATTTTATTTCATTCGCATATATATATATACAATTAACGTGGCTTGATAGTAAGACAAATTTAGCATATAGATCACGTTTAACATTCAAGATGGGGGTAGAGACCTAGATATATCCGATTTAGATCCTTACCAATAACGTCAGCCTTATCAGTGTGTAATTTTATTCTCTCGCGTGCCGTAATTCCCACCACACAGATGTACAGGCGCCAAATTTCGGTTTAAACAATTACATCCGCTATTGTGTTTTCCTGACAGAAATCTGACAATGAGTCGCGCAATCGCGAAAGACAAACCAAAATCACGAAAACTTGAACAAAATCGAGAGTCAACTTTTATCGTCACTTTTCAAAATCGCATTGTGAGTGCAAGCAAACCGGTTATACGTTTATATATCGTTCGGCGGTAAATCGAGAAAATCTTGGAAGGGAGGAGTTGATAGCCGCTATATCGAGATATTGGATGAGTCCGCAGACTTCTATATATTATACAATAATAAATAGAAATAAATATAATATAATATAATATAGTATAATATATAGAAGTCTGTGGGTGAGTCAGTTTTACAGCAAATCGCTAGTTTCCCATATATTTTCCGGAAGAGAGATACAGATACAAAAATTTGAAATCTGCTAAGGTGAATTTTTGATTGTATGTGTGATCTTCCCTCTTTCAAAATGTGGAAATTCAATTTACACTAGATTGAGATATATGTATCTTCGATGAAGCGTTTTTGAGTGTAAAAATCTAGATAATTAAATAATCTTAAATCAAAACTTTTGTGGAATTAAAAGAATCCAAAAAGCAGAGGTGCACACAGGACCGATAATCTATGAAACTATGAAACTGTAAATTCAAAAGTCTATGGTTACATAAGGATTTACAAAGTAAAAGATTTGTGGAGAATATAAACTCGCAAAAGTAAGAACTCTAAAATTAGAAATTTAAGATCGAAATATATAAGATCTAAAATTGGGTAAGATGAGAAATTTGAGAATTTTTAATTCTTCTTTTCTCTCTCGTATAATAAAACGTTATTTATTTAATTTATTTATTTCGCTAAGATATTTTGTCGTTTAAGGAAATGCGCTCTTTTTCTCAATATTTTATTGCTAATATGACATATATGCGTAACATGTTATAATCGTAATCAATATTATTTCTATCTTTTGTTACACATTACTTGTAAATAACATCAAAATTGTCGATCATGCTATATGTGTCAGACTTTACTTGGGTATGATATTACAAATTATGTTATTGAAAGTGAAATAATTATGCGGCTGACTGGCATTTAATTTAGCGATAGTGATTATCACCTCATATCTAACACACTCGACGTATACTTGGAAATTATGTCGTCGAACTTAATTTAATAAACAACTAGTAATTGTATATAAATACAATTATGTAATTAAAATTTTATTGGAATTTTGTTTGCGCGAATCTAACTAAATTATATTGATCGCCACAATTTTTTTCTGGATAGAGTTTCCTTCGTTATCGTGCAAATTGCGTAAAAAAATGTCATATACTTTTGCAAAAGGCAATCTAGAAGCATATAAAGCGGCATAAATATGCATAAATAGGCATAAATTGGCATAATAATTTAAACGTGTCGTGTTTAAAGACAAGTATGGATTGATTCGAATCAGATTTAAATCTTACAAATACTACTCGTTTGATTGTCAATCTGCGTATATATATTGTTTTTTGCTGAAATAGACGGCCGGAAAAAAAGAAACTTTTACTTCATTTGCGCATGATATCTAGTCACGTGATAAATTCGTGATAATTTTCGAGTAGCTTTAAAAATTTAATAAACGCGTTATTTTTCGTCGATGGCGTATATTGTTACGAAAAAATATGTACATGTGTATCCGCTATTTATCGGCTTTGGTTTACAAATAACTCTCTTTTGACGTTAATCTCATAAAACGCGAAAAAATTAATAATAAGTCACAGTGTTGTAAAAATTATTGCATTCGCCATGTAATACCATTGTATCTCGATAATTTTGGCATCAAACTTCAAAGTTAGTGAACCGTAATCGCAGACTGACGAAATCCTCAATTCCGATTTCTTTTTCGCAAATAACATAAGATCGCGATCAGAACCTAATTAATCAACAATGATTTATTTGCCTAAAGAGCATGATGTCGCATGCAGCTATTTTTACTTTTCTGCTTTCAGATAACTTTTTTTCAGCGATTAACACACTATTCTAAAACTGATGAACCATTAGCCACAATGAAAGCAAGTCAATATAAGCCAGTGTCAGTGATAATATTTAATAGTTATAAAAATGCGCTAGTGTAATCGGCCAAAATTAAAAGTCGTTTCTTCTTAACTTAAAATTTAACTTTTAACATTTGAAAAATAAGACACTAAGAAGAGAAAATGTTTAACTGTGTGTGTGGTTTTATTTTTTTTTTTTTACAGTTTTTTTTATCCTTTTCAAAATAAAAAATTTAAACTATAAAAAAAGTTTTTGGAGTTCCTTGGATATTTAATGTATGGCTATGCTAAATAATTTTTTTAGTAACATTTTCTTTTCAATATATTTATAGTCATTCATTTATACACGGAAAAAAAAAGATTAGCAACAGGAGCTAATATATAGCTGTGATAGCTAAAATGTGTCCTTAAAATAAGGACAGCTAATATTGTTGCTGCCCAAGCTAAATTTATTAGCTATTTGCATTTAGGTACTACAGCAACACTTTTTTGCTGTTAGAAACAAGTGACACTTAGCTGTGAATGCTACTTTATCCTTTGCTGCAGAACTAAATAATCTCCATTATGGATGCTAAGATTTTTAGCTATGATTGTACAATCTTCGCTGTTACGCCCCAATATTTTAACAAAGTACGGACTTCTTCATCCATCTTATCCACACAATAGAGAACCACTTAATTCACACGTATCGAAACGAACTGGGCGAGCAACGGCTAACGCGTCGATGTTGTCAATGACAGCGTCGCAGAAACAATTAAACAATTGTGAATCGAAGATTCGCGCGCATACCCATAAACTTAGCTGCGCGTGCTAAATGTTTTAGCTATAAAGCATATTCCGCAATGTATGCGCATAGTAAGAAATTTAGGTACGGTTGCTATCTTTATAGCTGCTCGTGTTAATATACGCTTTCAATTTCAGCTAATAAATTTTCATGCCACAGTGAATTTTTTTTACCTATAATAACTAGTACTTAGCTATGACACTAAGGCGATAGCTCTTACAGCTAAGTTTGATTCAGCTACTGAAATTTAGCTGCTATTGTTAAGTCATTTTTTTGCGTGTAAACTTTGAGGAGATTAATTTCGTTGTACACAAAGATAAAACAGGATATAATTAGCACTAATTTATATACTAATGTCGAGAACAGATCAGCATTTTCTACGGAATAATATATTAAGATTAAACGAACGCACATACGATATAATCTGTGTCAGCGGTAACCGATACATCCAAGTAATGATAGCTGAAACGCTTAATTAGTTTAAAAGTTATACGTGCGGTAAATATTGAAATTATTTCAATCATTTCAAATTCATATTAATTTATTATTGATATCTGAAAATTTCAAAATGCCCTTCTAAACTTTTAAAGAAAACGTATAAATGTACTAAACGTGTAAACATTTTCTGATATACGTATGTAGATTTCAAAAAGATTAAATAAAATATCAATTTTTCTCTTTTTTCCTGTTAAATATTTATGATTGAGTAAAATAATATGTATACAATAAATATAAATATAGGAAAAATATCACAGTGCGTGCACTGACATTAGTAATCATCGATGAAATTGCATGAGATAGTGATATGATGAGATAAAATTTTATGCTCTGATGTGCAGTCAAAAGCTGAAGCACAATTTCCGGGGATAAGCATCTACGTTTATATTATCGTAACAGATTATATACTTGTTATTTAAAATCTAAATATCTTTTATCTCACTCGAGATCGTAAATTTCATTTATATCGCGTTGACATGCACGGGGGTTGCGTTTAGGCGTCTGTTGAAACTAGATCAATATCGTTCGCAGGTTCATTGAACTGACACGCATACCGCGCGTACAAACCAGTAGATGTCTAATTAGCGTGATTTTCATCACGTTCATTATACTTGGATACATCAAAGCCGAACAACTGATAAAGCGATCCTTTGTACTCGTATCGTTGTTACAAGCACGATCACAATAAATACATATCACTAAGCTTTTATATATCCCGAAACTAATTGGATTCCCGTTGACGTCTGTTATATAAAAATAGCATATGGAGATTTACATTTTAATTATTTATCTTAACATATTATGACATAGAAAAGAAGAAATAAGCAATATCTGCTATGATAAAGCAGAACAAAATCTTTAACGCGTGAACTTTAGCTTGATCCTTTCGTTTTATCGCAATTTTTTTTGTATTATTATACTTCTATAGATATATTATTATTTGTGTGCAGCAGTAAGATGCATTTATAAGTTGATTTTTTTGACACGAGCTGTTCATACGCATTTTTTTGTATAGCGTGATGCTCCATATTGTTAAAATGATAAATGGCTATGAATATATGCGCATTTTTATATTGATTATTTCATTCTTAGCTCGCGAATTCGAAAGATGCGTTAGTAATTTATAATATTGCGAATCTTTGCAAATGAGGATGAGCGAAATGACGAGAATAGACGAAAAATCAGCGCGATAAGCCGCTCATTCTCATTCAACGAATATTATTATCTCAGCTAGTGTTTAATTCTGCAAATCATTCGATAAGTTAAGGGTAATACACAAGTTTAAAAAATCTAAAGAAGCATCTTATTTGTCCTATTGTTGTTGTTATCAGCTTTAAAGATACGCATAATTTTTCGATAATATGAGTTCGTGAATCTAATTGTTATTTATAGAAGATATCTTTGCAATTCTGAATAAATTCGATCTTGACCTCTCGCTTGTCAGTGGTCGACAAGATCTCGATAGAATTCTTCGGCAACGAAAAATCTGTAAATCATCTCCTTTCATGATTTATTACGATTTAAAACAATTGATATCTATTTTGCAAATCATGCTTTCTATTATCATTAATAAATAATCATTTTTATAATCATAATTTCCACGAATATAAATTATTATCTTATCTTATACGTAGCATACTTTTATATTATTTATATATTTACAAGAGATTTTATAGTGTAATGTCATCAATAATTAAGCAATATAATATGTTGCAATAGTTACATTACATTTATAACAATTAGTCATCGTTATGGGAATGTCTGTCATTATCTATCATATGAACGACACGTGTCGACGATTTTCTCATAAGATTGCGTTATGCGATTCATGTGCAACGAATCGTATTTCGTTTAGCTGTACATTTTGAGGGATAAACGAGTAACGTTATATAATTCAACCAGCACACGTGGCTTTTATATAATTCTTACGCATATTCGGCATATATAGGAATTTTTCCACATCTGAATAGAGAGAAACAGATTCTATTAGGAGATAGTATTATTGTAGAATGCTGGAACGTAAAGAATATATAAAGTTATCTCTTTTTCATTTTGATCCAAACTACACAAATCAAACAATGCGTTTTGTTATTCTGATTAACTCCTTTAACGATAAGAAAATTTGAAAAGTAAAATTGTAGGCTTACGTCAATGAAGTGAGATATATCTGTTTTTATCATACATTCACAATTTTTAAAATAGAATTGCATATAATCTATGGGTAACAAAAACTATTCAAATCTATTAAATTAATATCTTTACTCTAATAATATGTAATATTGTTAATAATGTGTATTGGTGTATATTTTATGTTGTTTTATAATATATTGTGCTAAAATATCTAAATTATATAAGATGTTTTAAAAATTTGTCAGAAGTCTAACAGAGAGAGAGAGAGAGAGAGATTCTAACAGAATTAAGATACAAAACGTGATTATATGTAAGACTGCTGAATTTCGAGATAGTAATAAGAACTCTACTCTACTACTGTATACTAACGAGTTTTGATATCGCTGATTCATTATCTGCGGAATAGAATTTCGAGAAGATAAGCCGGGAAGAGCAACTCCGGTGGTCACTGACTGCGATCGTTTCTTTATATAATCGTAATAATTGTCATTCATTATAATGCTCAAAAATATGATTGCTGAGAGAAAATTCTTAACAAAAAGAATTGTTAATAACAATATGATTGCAAATGTTGTTTTCAACTATTTGATTCCTATACAACTTTACGCTACAACGCTACGATTGAGTTAATTTAAATAACCGTCTATTTCTTTCTTTTTTTGTTTAAATTTATTTATTTATTTGTTTAAATATATACAAGATAAACATGGGGGGAGTAATCATACATATCACTTTAGATATAACTATTACATATTTAAAACATGTCACGCTTTTGTATCACATAAAATCACATTTATATTAAACCAAAATTAACGTTTTCGGTCAATGACTCTGGACATCTGTTTAGAAAACAGTACTGGAAATTTGCGTTTTCGATCCAGAGAAAGAAAAAAAAATCGGAAAGAGAAAAGTGGTGGGATTGGGAGAGAAAACGAGAAAGAGAGATAACGAGAGGAAAAGAGAAGAGAGGGAAGAGCTCACTCGTTTCAACCTTGACCTCTGACAAACCCTCGTCTTCCACCAGCCCCCTCCGAGAGAGATTCTCTACTCTCCCTTTTCCCCTTTCTCTCATTCTCTGCCTCTTCTAACTCAGATCCTACGGTTTCAACTCCTTATATATGTCTTACTTACATGGAAAAAACCGACGATCGATGCCCGACAAAAGAGGCGCACAGCTGCTGAAAATAGAAGTCTCCTAAATGTTGAAGCATGCCCTTCTCACTCTCAAAGCATCCTCGGCTGACTATGAGAATTCGGGTACTGCGCAGGAAGAAGAATTTCGATAAAGACCATGCGAGAGATGCATTAATCCTTTGTTGAGATATTCTGCTTATTTCAAATCGGTTCGAATTTAGTCGTATTCCAGCTGTGAGCCACTAAAAACATACAAAATGGTTTTTTTTTTTTAAATAAAGCTTTAAAGGCGTAAATAAATGTGACATTATTCTTATTATTAGTTATTAAAATGCAAACATTACATTAACAGAATTTTTATTCAAATAATTATGTATTTTATAATCGCTGTTTTTATAAAGTTATTATAAATAAAAGGACTTATATTGTGCAAAATCTGATATCGAGCCTATTAAAGTCAAATGAGGGGCCGAATAACTTCTTATTTATGTTAATTATAAATCGATTCTTTTTTTTCGAGCTTATTAGACATTTTTTCACTTGGAAAATTATTATTAAACAAGCTTTGAAATAACAGTATAATAATCTTTAAGGTAACACTCGTTCCGCAAAAATGATCAGATATATTAAACATTAAATAATTGACATTAAATGTTATCGGCCACGAATTAAAGAAAGAAAAAGCGAAATCGAAAGTTATTGCTTACACAATAGAATGTATATTTGTCCTTTTTCCTCAAGATATCATAGAAATATATATGCTAATGATATGTAGAGTCATTTCCTATTTATCTTTCATGCGCAATACTTTGCTTATAGTAAATGCAAAATTTAAACCAAACATAATTTTTCGGATAATATTTGATGAAATAGAAAAAAAATTTAAAAGATAATTATTAGAGTAATTATGCACTCTTTATACGCAAGAGTTTAATTAACAAAATTCAATCTTATTAATCCATTTGCAATCATTAGCAATATAACAATCAATTTCACTAGTGTCAGTTTTATTAATGTTTAGAACCCTTTGTCCGTCATTAAAGAGATCCAAAAGCTACGGTTGAACTCTGACGAGTTAGCGCCTTCATCTAAGCTAAGTGTAATTAAAATTGCCGACAATACCCTAACAACACACATATCCAAAAGACGTCCAGAGAACATCCAGAGGATGTTTAACATTTATGTATGGATATATATATATATTACGTACCATAGACTTGCATACATATAAATATATACATATATATACATAAATATACATATACATAAATGGTTAAATATTATTCCCCTTGAAAAATACATGAAAAGATACATATATATATGTCAATGTGAACAAAGTAAAAATTTTGTTCGAACTATGCGATAAAGGCAGACTAAAATATGTACATGTATATATTTTTCAAGGAGAATAATATTTAGTCATTTATGTATGTATAATATACATATATATGTATATATAATTATAAAACAGTAAAAATACGTTGTCTGATTTTAACATGTTAAACACAATTGAAAATTATTTTTTGTAATATGTATAATGTCTAGAACCCCTTGTCCGTCATTAAATTATTTTAGACGCTTCAAAAAATGTATCCGAAACGTCTGATGGTAAAATAGGCGTTGTTAGTAGCAGTAGTCGAACTCCTGCTATGATCAGTCACAATTTTCTTGTTCGTGATAATACAATACAATATCCAGCATCATAATATCGATATTACCATCAGTTTTGTGACTGTCGCATACTTGCGGCAAGTCGATTAAGCGACTTATACATGTGCAGGAGAAATGCAGCAGAAGATAACTGATACGCACATTTTGTTTGATACGTGGATCCTCGATTAATCAGTATGAATCATTGAGAATCATCCGATTCAGTAAGAATCATTTGATTAAATAAGAGCTAATTGAATTATCGATCAGTGAGAGAGGCAAACTTGAATGATCAATATTTCACAAACAAGTACTAGAGAAAGAACAAGAAAGAAATTAATTATGATTAAATTTAAAATATCTATATTTATATTTTACATACATTAAAGAAAGTATAGCAACAACAACAAAACTGTAATATACTAATTATTTACTTATAATAATAACAATAATATTAGTATTATAATATCAATCTTTTTTCATATTTTATTTTTATAATTCAATTTTTATTTATGCACATTATTTTTTACTTATTTAAATTTAAATAACTTTATACTTAACTTTTGATTTTATTTTATGTTAAAGTTCAATTTCTTTTTATATTGATTTTATATCTATTTTTGTATCTTTTTTCAATAAAATCGGTACACGTAACAATAAGTAATTCAACAGATATACAGACGAATCTTGATCTCACAATAGATTATTTAAGCCGATAGAATTGCAATTGATATTTGAGTAAAAGATAATTATGTCAATATTGAGATGTTATACATTATTAGATAGTTATACATTATAAGATAGTTATATATTTTTTATTCTTTAAATATTTTTTTTATTAGAGTGATGTTATTATCTGTCCAGTTGCATCCGCTAAATGATACGCTGTAACTAGATGCATCTAGGATTCAGAGTCTCATTGTATTTTTTTATTATTTTTTCTCGTACCTTAAAGAATAAAAATCTGATTCCATTTTTTTTAAATTATAGATATTTGTCTTCAAATAGTAAAACATTTACAGTACGGATATATGATCAGCCTTGCTATTTTTGCCGCGCGTGACTTAAGACACGATTGTCAAATGGCTGCTGGATTGAAGGACAAATGTTGAACGACATAAACTATTTTTTATGCAATTTTTAAGAATATTAAAAAAATAATATTAAAATGGGGTGGTAAAAAAGATAAGATATTCGCCTTCATCGCGTTGTTTCCTACCATCATGAAGCAATCACGGTTTATTGTTTTCCGTAGCGGGACGCAAAACGGAGATGGCCTTGTTTCTGATCAAGGTTGCGATTTCTGTATTGCATTTGAGTTTTCTTCGCAAGTTGGGCTGTGCGATGGATCATTCGATACTTCCATTTCGGACAGTGCAACACGCTTCCATTACCAAACAGTTCACAGTATTGCCGACCCGTCTCCAAATTTCAATTTTCTTGTCATCGATTCTATCATCTTAAAAAACAATGTGGAAATGGCTCTACTGCATTCTGCTACTGCAGTTGTGTTGGAGAGCGTCAAGTCAGCCCGTTAAGACTGCACTGGATACTCCCTTTAACGACGAGATATTTGCCGGCCTCCGTCATTGGGTTGAGGACTATTATGGTATGTATGTGTAGTCTGTAGTATGAAAGATTATGAGGGGAAAAGCTCACATTCTTAATTCTTTTTTTTCCAAGTTTTTTCAAAAATATACGGATCTATTACTAACAATAAGATTTTATTACCGTCCTGAAATTTGCATCTGTCAATTTTTATTTTAATATAATAGGCACATTTTATTCGGCATTATTTTCAAGTAAAAATGTTCAAAACATGTAATATTTAGTATTTTTAATTTAATTTTATATTAAGATAATTTGTGCATGTAAAATTTTAAAATTTGCCATATATCATAGAAAATGGAGAATGTAAATCTTTTATATATTTTCATATAATGTTAAATCTCATATTTTTGTATCTATTTTAATTCGATAAATGGATGTGGGACTTCGTATATGAAATTATAAAAAATTGTGAGCTAAATTATAAAATTTCTTTATTTTTGACAATCTTCTCTCGATTCTAATTCATTCGATGAATATGTGTTTATGATTTTTCACAATTATAAAATCGTGAGCTAGTTATAAAATTTATTCATTTTTGATAATTTTTCGACTGTACCTCGGTCGCATTCGATGAATATCAAAGTGATAAAATCGTGAGCTAGTTATAAAATTTATTTATTTCTGATAATTTTTAAATGCTAAGTCAATCGCATTTGATGGATGTACATTTACGACTTTATGCGCAAAGATATCAAATCGTGAACGTTATAAAATTTATTTATTTTTGATAATTTTTTTGGTCGTATTCGATTGATGTGCATTTACAACCACGTATGCAAAATTATCAAATCGTGAAGTTATAAAATTTATTCATTTGTGATAATTTTCCGATTCTCGGTCGTATTCACGAACGGGTATTAACGACTTTACGACTTCGTGTGCAAAGTTATACAATTGTGAGCTAATTACAAAATTTATTCATTTTTGATAATTTTTTTCCGATCCTTGCCAATTCAATTGATATCACTCAATGTTATTTTAATTTTAATTTTATATTAATTTACTGTATGTATGATAAAAGTTATATGATATAAGAACATTTTGATATCTACAATAAATATTTGTACATATTCAAATCTCAACACAGTCTTGAAAAATCTTCGAACAGATATTAATTGATATCTAGTTTGATTTAAGAATACTATGGTATCATCAGTCAATACAAGCTTATTGAATAGCATGAATTACATAAATATTAAAGTATTTCAAATATCGCGTTTATAAGTAAATGCGCGGTATAAACTTTTGAATTTCTGATGGAATTGCAAAAATATAGATTAATCACAATTTGTAACGGGTATGTACGGTCTTAACGACAAAGTGTTTTTCATTTAACGTAATTTATGAACAAACATTGATTAAACGTGTTAACTTTGATAAAAAAATACATTCATATATATATTGATATATATATATATATATATACGTTATCTAAGATAGTTTAAAGGAAGTAGTTTCTTTTCGGCATGCGCGGCAAATGAATGTAACTCGCGTCTTCGCGAACCTTCTTCCTGCACTATAACTGCTCTTCTGAATAATTCATTATCCTGCCCGATAATTCGACGCACGTATCGAATTACGTTTAGAGAATCGTGCATTATTTCGTACTTTATCATTACTTAGTAATAGCAGCTTTATTTGATTTATTAAATAATTATCTATTTTTTCCTGCCTATTTATGTGCAATGTGAACAATCTTTATTTTTTTTTTTATTATTTTATTGTTTGCGCTATTGTAACTAGATGTATAATTTAAAATTATATTATTTTTATAATAAATTGTAATATGTCCAATTTGTTAATTTTCAGAACCGATAGAAAGATGGCTAGGACCACCGGTAGGAACAACGCAGGAACCCGTTCCCGACAGTGTTCCGTTTCCTTGCAATGTTTCAAGTGAGATATTTATTTATTAGCATTTTATTACCTTTACCAATAGTTATTCATATAGCATCACTTTTTCATAACTGTTTTTATCATCTTCATCTATTTCAGCCATCTTCATTTCATTGCCCTAAATATATTCTTTGTGACAAATAACATTTTCATTGAAAATTTCAAAATTTGACGTTTCAAGATAAGCTTTTCTTTTCTAACTGTTAAAGCTGCTTAAAACAGCGGCAAATTTTTTTTTATAATTGCAATATATCTTTATAATACTAAGTAAAGAAATTGATTCGACTCTCTCAATTGTGAAAAACACAATTTAAATTCCTCGGGCTCTTAAAATGATAGTTGGGCTGCAAATGGTAGTAAAAAAATTAATTTTCTCTTGCAACTAAATAGTTGTGCACAGGAAATAAATTTTACTTGATGCAATACCAACTGCTTAAATAATCTCGAGTTTGAAATTCATTTTTAATATTCTTCTTAAAGCACCTCCCTAAAGAAGCGTAAGCTAGAAAAATATCAGGGCAAAATGGCTGAATTTGGCATCTACTTGGATCTTAAAAAAATATCTTTATAACTTTAAATCTTAGAATTTTTTAATCTATTAAAGTAAGATTCACTTTTTCTCTCTCTCTCTTTCTTTCTTAAAATCAACTGAAAATATGTTTTTGTTTTAATAGTTAATTATTTTAAAACTACGAATGCGTATAGAAGTTTTTGATGAAAAAAATGTTGATTCGAAATTAATCGAATAAAATATGTACTATGCAATATGGAAGAGAAACACATTATGTATTTTCTTTATGGAATGCTACATGATTCATGATAAATTTTAGTTGGTCGATCGAAAGAACCACCAACTTCGGTGAACAGATTAAAACCGGGTGATATCCAACTGATTGGCACACTGGGTGATTCCCTTACATCCGGAGCCGCCGTTTTCGCAAGGTGTTTCATAGCACTCTTCGTAAGCAACAGAGGAGTTACCGCGGCCGGCGGAGGCGAAGGCAATTGGAGAAAGTGGCTAACTGTTCCCAACATTATCAAGGTAGACTTTTAAGACGATCAATATTCTTGTGATTGCTATGGCGGCTGCTGTCGCAATAAAAACTTGAACATTTACGACCAATAAACTCTACTATTATAATTCCTAATCCTAAATAGCTTTGATATGTGTGATAATAAATAATAATCGCATTACTAGATTAAAATAAAGACGTAATAATATCTAGTTAATAAGATCTGTGTAAACAAAATATTTTTACTTTTCAATTAATTTTTTTTACTCATTTTATTCTCAGAAGAAGAATTTATAATCAAAATTAAGGTTTTTGATCTTTTCTATGAACAATGATTGGAAAAATTTATCAAAAAAATTACTTGTGATGTTCTATTGAATCGATGTTACTTCCTGAGAAATATCTAATGACTAATTTAACGATGCAAATAAGTCATATAGAAATTTTATATATATTAGGAATTCAACCCCGATGTAGTAGGATATTCAGTGGGAGATTCTTTGACAACTATGGAAGCATCGGAATTAAATGTCGCTGAAATCGGTTCTATGTCTGTGGATTTGCCTTATGATGCGCAGGTATTAGTCGAGAGAATTAAAAGTTATCCAATGGTGGGTACGACTTGGGACAAAGCTTGGAAGGTACGTTACTCGACTGGATTAATTTGTTACAAACACGAACATTGAGAGTGGAATAATGAGTAGCCGTTACTGTTTGAACGTGTTTTATCATTTGTAATTGATTTAATTGTAAATAATTACAGGAGCTTTTTTTACAATAGCTTTAAATCGATTTCTGTCGCATAAAAAACTTAATGAAAGATTTCCATTATCATCTCCAATAATTTTGTGATTTTTACTTCCGTTAATATGCTATATTTACGAAGTATCATTTCGTCCTCAACGAGATTCTGCGTACTTAATCATAAAAAATATTTTATTCTGGCAATTAAATATTGATAACAACATACTTTATTTACAGTTTGTCTCGATGAATATTGGAATCAACGACTTTTGTGCTAACATATGCTATGAACCAACAGCCGAAAAGGTTATAGAAGATCATAAAGCAAATGTAATCGAAACTTTACGGATACTGAAGAAAAACTTGCCGAAAACTTTTGTGGCTATAATTGCGCCTATAAGCTCAAAGGTTTTGATTGAAGCTCAAATAGGAAACCCGGAAATAAACTGTTCTCTCACAATGGGTTTCGAGTGCCCTTGTATGTTTGGCTTTTCATTTAGACCCCACAGAGAATATTATTTTGAAATAATAGAAAGGTGAGCTCACCACATTATTCTTAGCGAATTATTATTTTTGATGTAACACGACTTAACGTGATTTTAAATATACATTATATTACATAGAAATATTTGATAACAGCATAATAAAGTAGTTCTAACCCTGACATATAAAAGTATTATTAGCAATATTATTGAAAACCAAATGTAGAAATTGAGTAAAAATTGCAACAAATATTTTAGGTGGTCACAAGCAGAGATTGAAATCTCTTTGATGCCAGAATGGCAGAGTGAGGATTTCGCAGTCGTAGCTGAACCTATTTTAAGGCATTCAATGTTACCAAAAAATAAGGATGGAATTGTTCCTGTGCATAAATATTTAAGCGTCGATTGTCTTCACTTTAGGCAAATAACTAATGCTCTATGTAAGTTCACTTTTCTCTAACAAGAAATATCGCTAAGTTATAAATAACTTTCTTTAATCTTCATTTCAACTAACCTTCTGTATTTAAAATCCCTTTAATTTAATTTTTTTCTACTGAAGCTTGCTAATTAGCATAATGTTGCAATAATTTCAAGTGCAATAATAATCATTATGATTACGAGTATTATAATCAGTTTGACAATTCACTATAATAGTCCTATTAATATAGGACAGATAGTCGAAATTATCATCAAATAAAACTCAAACAAAATTTTAATTCAATATTGAAAAATTAAATGCATTAAAAATATTTTGTTTGCATATTTTCGCAGATGCAAATGGTCTATGGAACAATTTGTTGCAACCAGTAGGTCATAAGTCGGAGACCTGGGAACCGCTTTGGAAGACGTTCCTATGTCCAACAGAAGAAAGACCCTATCTGGCTACAAATGCAAATTCAGGCGTGTATGGTTAAATATAGTATATAAATAGACTGAGCATATTTTCTTTGCATTATTTTGGTATAAGATTTAAGTAAAAAAAGAAGAGAAAATATATCTAGTAATGCCTTCTTTCTATCATTCGCGCTTGTATATGTGTGCATGCGTATGCATTTTTAGCGTACATTTGCATTCAGTTCTCTGCTACTTTCTTTCATTAGAAAGAGACAGAGCCTCTAGTTACATTTTCCCTTTCTTTTTACTTATTCTTAGAACTACGTCATTATTGCTCGGTCTATTTTTATTATATATATGATCCAATTTAAAAAAAAGACAAAATCTCTAGCAAAACTGATTGTTACTCGTGTGTAAGAAATATTGATACTTGACAAAGGAGAAAGTATCGATCGCGTTATTAGGTCATGAATCAAGCAGTTATATAATATGATACCGTGATTTTTTTTAAACGTAGTCGCAGTACCATAATTATTTAAGTTTAGTCAAAGCTGCTATAATGTGTTTATTTATCCTTTATAAAGAGAGCAAATATATATAAATGGAAAACTCTGTTCCATACAAAATTATTCCAATTATTATTTCGTGCTATAAAGGATTACACAATGTTAAGTTACACATATAATTGTATTATGTCTATTGTTTTCTTTAGATTTAATGTATGTTCTATTTAGTTGCACTTCATGTATTTACGATTACGTTGCAAACTGCAAGATGTGTGAATCAGGGATTGAAATCGCTTATATTAATTAAGATTAAAGATTAATTAAAATTAAGATTAAAATCGGCGTATAAGATATCAATATCTCTCGGTTTTATACAATAACAGCAATAAAAGAAAAATTCGATTGGTATAAATATCAGATATTCGATTTTGTATACCGATATTTGACATCTACTATCAATGTAATTAAAAATTTTTTTCTTTGCCGTTTTATAAGAATAAAGTTGAACATGATACCAGTATACAATTGGTAAAGAAATTATTTTGGTATTCAATCCCTGATGTTAATGACGTTTAATTGTAATTTCAGAGAAGCTGTTCCATGTAAAAAAGAGAATTTGTCAATAAACATTCAAAAAAGTATAACGTGTCTACATGTACATAAAGTGATGTAAGCGTATATTAATACAAGAAGGAAGGCGATTTATTGTAACACCGGCCATCTAGTGTCTCGTCACTTATGTATGCTTCTGTCTACTATCGTATAGGGTTACGAAAGAATGCAGGGGAACCGTCAATATGTTCAAAGGTGGGGGTCACATCGATGGGCATGAGAGTCTTTCTTCGACCCGCTTCATTCATGTTTAGTGGTGTCATCCGGTAATACTGTTGAAGAGAATCGGCTTTCTTCGCGTAACTGACACTTGAAGTTTCCCAATATTCTCGCGAGAAGACTTATTAATTTATTAGAATTATAATTTTGCGCAACAGAGTTTGGTGCTTAAACAATTATTTGACAGTTTGTTGAATGTTTTTGCGTAAGAAAATAACGATTTTTACGGCGAAAGAAAGGAAATTAGTCACGCAGCTTTCGACTTGAAGGTGTTGTCATGATGAAAATATTCATGATTCGGAAAAGCTAATCTTAGAATCAGATGTAGATGTCAAATGTAAAAGTTGTTTTACATACAGTGAGGAAAGACATCTAATTACAATGAAAAATATTCAAATTTTTAATAACAAATTTCGTGATGCTTAAACAATTCCTTAATTGTAATGATGCGGGATAACAGATCACCGGATGATAAGGTACATATATGTATATATGTATAACCACTTTAAATCATATAATTTTCATAAATTAAATTTATACAAGATACAAAATTTGCACAAAAAATATTTAATTAACTTTATAGCATATTTTTCAATTTAATCCAAGAAAAAATATTCATAGAGTTTATTTTATATATATAGTATTTCTTCTTTATGCTAACGCACGCGTTAAAAAGCTGTTCATACATTCACGCTAATGTATTCATATATGAATGGATATTCTAATAATATCGTTTCTACTTTTTCGCATACACAAATTGCATTTTCTAAAGATATGAAAAGTGATTTATGAAAATACCCAGCGGGACTAGTACGCGAACTTAGACATTAGCGAAAGCGCGTCTTTCATTTTTTCAAAGGAGATTCTATAAAGTGACACTTTCAAAGCCTTTGTCGATTTTTTCATTTTTTATATCCTTGCAAAATTATGGAAAAACGTTGTTCGTTGTTCCGGTCGTCTACATTCTTGAGAAATTAAACGAAATCATAGTGGCTTCTTATGAAAAGAAGAATCATTGTATCGTTATATAATTATAGACGTAATTTGAAATAAGACAAACTAAAATATATAATATACGTTTAATATCATTTTTAATCGAAAAGCATCATTGTGTAAGGTCAAACTTGATATAACCGGAGTTCCTAAAAAAGACATTTACTTTCTCTAGACCATAGATATCGAAGCTAACAAAGTTTAAAAAGATTAACAATTGTGATGTGTTTAGTGTTTAGATGTTTCAAAATGAGTGGAGAGAAAAATTTCTTGTATCTTATCTTGAATCTAACTGCATTTTTTTTTAATTTGCGAATTATACATATGTATATATGTATATTCTGTGCCACGATTCCTATAGCTATTCCAAACCGATTCTAACATCGATACAAGTGACATGGCAGATGAAAAATTCACACACACATTCTTCATTCTTCAAAATTTAAAATAAAATTAATAAGAAATTAAACAAGTTTCGAAGAAGAATACTTGAAAAATTTTTTGCCTGCACTTCAGAATTTAATCAGAAATGTTTAACGCCAGCTTCTATATATTTTTATTTGAAAATACAGATATAAAATATAAAATTGCGTATATGTAACGTAATATTAAAAAAAAAAATCGGGGACTGTAAGTTTTACATCTTTACTTTTGAATGAAGATATTGGTTAAAAACTTATCCATTACTTGAAGGATCAGAGAAAGATTAAACAACTCTCTATATCGCGAGTATCCGTCGTTAAATAAACGAGAATCTGGTCGCGGCTTTATCGAAACGATTCTCTCATTCTATGCATGCGCAAATAACGGCTTGTACATACGTCAAAGTTTGCAGTTCTCTCCAGTCGAAGACTCAAAAGACTTGTCAAAGACGCTCGCTATTAAGGCAGCGAATCGATGGCGACCGGAAGTCTTGTTCGACCGAGTCGAAGGCCGAACAAGATATTTTTCAACATAAAATGATTAGCAGTTGAAGAACAAAAAAGTCTGAAGAAAATCGAAAAGAGATTTCTTCGGTCGCTAATCTCGAAACGCTCGTTAATAACTCTCGAGAATCATGAGAGTTCAAGTAATTTACTTATGTTTGGCCATCGTTGGCTTTCATCCGAGCGATTGCATGCCCTTCATGGATTTCTTGTACAGTATACTTCAAGCAGGCAAGGTAAGTTTTTGGTACTAAAATCGCGAAATTAAGAATTAGCTAAATTTCATGTTGATTAATATTTATCTGTTATATATATTTATCTCTTATGTAACAACGCACGATTCGAGAAATTTTTGTATTCAACTAATTTTAAATTACCAAAACTAGATTAATTTAAGGATTAAGTAAAATAAATAAATACATAAATATATAATAAATTAAATTAAATAAATAATTTTCTTATTTAAATAAAATAAATAAGAAAAAAAGCACTGAATAAGGATACATAAAATTCATAAAGCAAAACTATGCAAAAAAAGAAACTTGTCCTACTAATGTTAATTTCCGCAATTTAAGTTGTAACCACAATGTAACCGTTGAAGATAAAGGAAGTGAGAGTTACCAAGCTTGTAATTGTTCACAAATTCAATTGTCCGACTGACAAGAGACATTATGAAAATTGCCGAAAATGTTTTAGTATGCAGGAGATCATCTAAATACGTTCGCGTACCAAACGAGAAATCGCGCGTGATTTGCGAGTTAAAATCAGGTATTCTTTTATCCGGACGATTTGTAATTTTTTATCCGATTTGCGAAAATATTTACAGAGACTAACAAAATTTGAATATAATATTATCTGTCAAACAGTTTTTTTTCTTTTTCTTTCTATCATTGATTCTAACATGAAATAATATAAAAGTAATATAAAACGCATAGAAAAATCATTAACGCGCTCTCTATAGAATGTGATTTATAATCCAATTTATAATAAATTTTTGCTATTATTAATATTATTAAAATTAGTGAAAAAAATTAAGTATGACGTTAAGGGCCGAGTCTCAATATTAGAAATCGGAAGCTGCCGACGCACTTCGAAAAGAAGAATACTTTGCATTCCACGCAATCGGAGAAAGGCCGGAACATTTCTTTTTGTCCGCTTTGTTGACCTGCAGGCCTTGTGCCATATCAGATATGTTCAAGGTTTCAATATATTCGGATCTTTATAAATTATAAACCTTGTAAATAATATTTTCTAAATTTTTGGTCTTTCTTTAAATATTGTTTTTTCCAAAATTGTATTGCCACATTATATGATTTTATAAAAATTCCATATAAAATACACATTTAAAATTTGTAAAATGCAAAATTTAATACTGTTTTAATACTGATATATATTCTTAATTATTCAATTATTATTTTAAAAAGTGAAGAAAACATACGTTGTGGTATTGTAATAAAATATATACAGATAATAAAAAATATTTGGCGGTCTAATGTCTTGAAAGTCCGACAAATATAGTTAAGACATATCTAAATATGACATTTATTTCGATGGCATGACTGACAAATTATTTATATGTGCCAATATTTAAGTCATGACGCGATGCGCGTTGGAATGCAAATCGAAGAAAGCAAGAGTATGGACATGTGTCGAATATTAAGCACACTAATCGACACCGGCTTAAATGCGCTGTCAGAAAAGACCACAAGTGAAAAGTCTCGTTCTACTTCGGAGATACATTTGCACAATTGGTTGTAGAAATAATTCTTATGTATATTAGCAGTAACATAGATTTATTTAATGTAATGCCGAAAATATGTTACATATATTCTCAAAAATATTTATAAAATTTCAACAACCCTGCGTTGTAAATTTTCAAGAGGATTCCGCTTTTTTGAAAATTTTATGGAAAAACTTCAATATCAATCATTTACGCGTGATAGCAAAGACTGCATAAAGTTGAAATTGTTATCAAAACTTTTTCTTGCATATATGCCGGTGTTACTGCCTCATTGTCTTTACATGTATTTTCTTCAAAATTAAAAAATTCAATGAATATAGTTTAATAATTAATATTATTTTAATAACAAAATAATTAATGTAAAAATGTTTAAATACATCGAGAAAATCCTATACTGTTGTTCGAATTGAAATTATCATTACTGTTACGGTAATTAAATTGTAAATCATATCTTGCGAGTTGCGCAAATTCAAATTACTCAAACGAGTGTTTGACGATGAGTGTCACTTCAATGAAGATACAAATCTCGCGTAATTAGATATTGTAGTTGGACATTAAAGAGTGGCATCAAAGAATGTCATATTCCAAAGGAGAAATTATCATTTTATAGCACAGTTGTGCAAATTTTATAAAAGAATACAATGAATTATGCGAAATAGTACTATAATTCTTGTACTTTGTTTTAAAATAATTTTGCCGCATCAGAATTATTGTGACTAATGTGCACACAAGTATTAGATACACCGAATACGATGAAATTTATATGCACATTCTTCGTATGTGCGTAAAATGAACAGAACTAGGTCCGTGTAATTCATTCAAATCGTACAAATTTCAGAAAAAAATTGATGCAAATGGAATTTCGTACCCTATGCTACGCAGCGACGTACGAAGACAACCAATAATCCCCGATAACGTTTCGTTTCCTTGCAACGTGCGTTCTGGCAGGTATAATTAATCTTTTATATAACACCACGTATAAAATATATATAATTTTCTCGGCAATTATAATAGAAGTCGTTATTTTCATTATACTCATTATATAGATACTTGCTCGTATTTTGATTATAAATTTGGAGCTAATTATAGTCATTTGCATTTTTTGATGACAATAAATATGATTTATATATCAGCAGATGATCGCGTTTAATGTATGGCGAAAATACCGCGAGTTCTAAATTGGTGGATAAATTTCAAAAATTCATATTTTTTTATTATTTTTCGCGCAGATCCTTGTCAATACCAGATAACGTTCATCGATTGAGACCAGGCGACATCGACGTGGTCGGTGGTCTTGGCGATTCCTTAGTCGCCGGAAACGGCGCCATGGAAGAGTTTGCTACAGGAACCTTCATCGAGGCACGCGGGGTCAGCTGGTGTGCCGGAGGTCAGGGCGATTGGAGACAGTTTCTCACACTTCCTAACGTTTTGAAGGTACGATGTGTCAGAAACGTTTTAAAGTATCTTTATATTTACGTTTCATCGATCTGCCACGTCACGCGCATATAGAGCGAGTGAAAAATTATGTTCATTCTGTTCAATCCAGTGTTCGATTCCATTCATAATAAAAATGCGATGTTCTTCATTATTGCAATGACAGATATTCAATCCGAGGTTAACCGGATATTCTACCGGCACGGGTGAGTTTCATTCAACCTTGGCAAAACTAAACATCGCTTTTCCAGTGGCTGCTACGGAAGACGCATTACAACAAGCAAAAATCTTAGTGCAGAGGATCAAGAGCGATCCAAAAATAAATATGAAGAAACACTGGAAGGTAATAATCCGTGTGTCTCGTAATTCTTTATTGCAACATGAGATAATCGGTGAGGAGAAATATAACCGCAATTAAAATTTTCGTTTAATTCTAACAAAATCGTTCCTTTTATGTTTCAGCTTATTACAATCCTATTTGGAGCTAATGATATTTGCTCGGCGCAATGTTACAATCCGCAACAATTCTCGCCAATGCGTTACGCCCTGCATTTACGAAGAGCGCTTGATTACTTAAGAATTGCGCTTCCTCGCACCCTGGTCAATCTGATTCCAGCCATAGGTGATAATTTAATAAAAATTTAATGAGTAGATTAATTAAATGAAATCTAATTAGTAATTAATGTAAATGGGAGCGGGCTAATAAGAGGCAACATGCGGAAATCGGTTGCACTTCCGCGCTTTGGCTTTTATTAGTCCGTTCTCATTTGCGTTGATTATATATCAGGGAGCTATTTTTATTAATTAGTAATTTTATACAAATAGTTGACAATAGTAGAAAAAAGTTAATAAATTTAATTAATAATTTTTTATATACTAATATAAACAAAAAAATATTATTATATTATTGTAATATGTACCTATTACTCGAATGCCTTTTCTAACAGATTTTGAAATGCTATATAACAAAAATTATAGAGCGCATGTTAATTATATAATAATATATTTTTTACAAAGGCTTTACATTTATGTATTTATATCTATCTGTATTCTTTCTTTTTTTTTACAGATGTCACGGTTTCGATTAGAGTAAAGCGAAGTGCCATGTGCAAGATATTGCATCCCCTTTATTGCGCCTGTATGCACGAGGGTAACCGGCCGGAAATTGTGGCGTCAAACATGTCACGGCTCTATCAACAGGCTGCCGAAACTTTAATAGACTCAGGAAGGTAGATCCTCAACACCATTCAATGTACAATTAAATATATTTTTATCAACAACATATTGTTTTTTTGTTTTTCTTTTGTCAGAGTTTATTATTATTAAAAGAAATTTTTCATTATATTCGATATATCTGTGCTAAGAAAGTTCAATGTGTTAAATTCATAAACTTATTTACGATACACAAAAAAAAGTTAGTAAATATATTTTCTGTTTTTCTTTATAGGTACGATAAATCCCCGGATTTTACCGTGGTATTACAACCATTTACTAAATTATTCAATGCACCTAATGCAGATCCTATTCGTGCACCGCCCATCGATTCTACTTTGGTTACATACGACTGTTTCCACTTTAGTCAGAAAGGACATGCACTCGGTAAGAGATATATTAATAGTAAAAAATATATTAATTTTTACTGTTCTACTTTTGCTCTTTTAAGCAAATAATTTTATTTAAGCAAAATATTAATTTTCTGTTAAACTAAATGTCACAAGCAGCATGTAATTTTAATGATGCTATTTACTATTGTCATTTACTGTCATCGATTGAGTTGCGCCTATCAACATAAAAAAAAACACCGAAGCGTTAAAACGGTTGCGCTTCATTAGGCGACACGGAAAATCGGCCTGTTACATGTTACAATAATAAATAAATAAAGTTAAAGAGAATCAATATAAAAAATTCAGTACATTTTTACACGAAAATAGCAAAATAAATGAAGCAAATAATGATGTAATATTTTCGGTTTTTCTGAGTATTTGCTTCCTTCTTATTTCCAGGTGCCAATCTTTTATGGAATAATATGTTGGAACCGGTCGGAAACAAGACGGAAAACGGGTTGCCTAAGATACTGGAAAGAGTACTCTGTCCTACAGAAAGTGCACCCTACATCTTTACGAACGTTAATTCGCGCTTTTTCCAAATGACCGGCAGGCAAGATGAAATTATGCCCAGATAGCGTAAGATTCGTAGTAATCGAGCATGATTTACGAAAATATTTATACAATGCAATAAGACATTGAACAAATTGGATGAAACAGTAATGCATCTATTATCGATATATATTATTATCCGCATAAAATTTCTGGCTAAAGAAAAACATAAATTAAATACTAAATAATTTAGATATAATGACAATATAGTGTTTTAATGGAAATTAAGCACTTTTGTTTATATATATTTGCATAATTGGTGTCCGAATAATTGACGTTATTCGTTAATTATTATATATTATTCGCGATGATTTTATTGTTTCTCATATATATTTGAGAAGAATGTAATCGTCTAAAATATATAATAACATTTTCAACCTGAGGGACAGATAACTTAGTATTTATACATAAACGTATAATTCAACATTCAAAAATGTACTTAGTAGTCAAGTAGCATAAATAAAATAATATTTTTAAATTTACCAGATAAATTCAAACAAATGTTTTAATGTGTAATAAATCTATTTGTAAATAACGAACTATGTTATTCGGTTTCTTTTTAAGCACTTTCAGTAATAAATATATCGTTTTATCCATTATTTATACACATAAATATAGAATATGCAACTTACTAAAAATTTTTTTAAACGATTTATAGTTCATATGTATTTTTTCATTAAAAAGAGTCTTAAATAAATAAATACATTATGTATACACATTGAGCAAAAATAATGCAAAATTTATTTGTAACCGCGATATCCTTCTTTAAAGTATTTTGCAACTACGATATCCCTTTCCAAAGTTTTAAGAATTACATTTATATATGCGTTTAGAAAATTTGCATATTTTGGCGGGAAGAAGGGGAAGGAGAGACGGAGAAAAGTTATCTTAAACAGAATACTTATTAACAGAACAAGTTCACATAACAAGTCCATATAACCCAGACAAACTACAGACAGAATGCCTATTATGGCTAAACCCAGAATATATATTTCGCAAAATATCCGGTTAACAGTTAAATCGACGAAGAATGTAGGAAATTTTTTCATTAGTACATATATGTATATGTCATGCCAGAAAGTTTAATTTACATACGCGTTCGAAGGATTTCTCCGAATTTTTTTGCATATCCCTTCCACTTTTCTGTGAATATTTCTATGTCACTAAAAATAGGCAAATAATAAATGTAGAATTTACGATTGTCATTAATTTTGATATATTAAAAAAAATATTGCTATTATAATTGAACTAATGATAAATGACAAACTTTTTATAAAGGAAATATAATATCATCAAAAAACTTTGTTAAATATATATTATTTTTATTTCTAAAAATACAATCATTATTTAATGATTCTATTCGATAAACGTGTTTAGTCTTATTATTGATAAGTCACGTCAATATCAAGGTCTGACAAATATTCGACTCAATAAAGCGATCAATCTATTTTAGATTTACTGACAGTCAAGGAAAAACGATAGCCTATGGTATTCCGTGCTGTTCGTCCCTTAACCCTGTTTCCGCCATTGTGCGGAAATTGTGAGAGTCGTTTATTTCTAAACTTTCTTAACGCGGCATGAATCACTCGATCTGACGTGGACCGGAAATATTTAAAGTATCATCAAAAATCAAACTTTTGAGGAGCTACTTGTTTTTGTTTCCTTATCCTACGCCAAGTATTGATTCCACCAATATTAAAATAACACAAAGTTTACGCCGCCAGCTAATTAAACACATCTGTCAATCTATTCAAACTGACCCTAATCGATGAAACATCCGCATGGCCGGACTCGCAGTTATATATTACACGCAAGTTTTACACGATGAAACTTTAAACTTTGTCGCGCACATTAATCTCGTAAGAAAAATGTACTAGACGACCAGCATCGTACACCTGAAAGCTGCTTAAAAATACAAGTTAACGAGCGGTGTTTTAAAAAAAACTGTTTGATAATGCAATACACCGATCGAAGGAGGAGAACGAGATGTCTCAAGATCTTAGCATGATCTTTCAAGAACCTGACTCTGACTCCGAAATGCCACCAATAATTAGGCAATTTCAATCAATTTATCGTTTGATAGTGCAGTTTCGTTATGAAACATTTGGTCATTCACCTAGTCATTCGAATCTCGATAGTACTTCCTTCGCGCCTTTTCCAATTCGATTAATTTTTTACTATTGTTTATAAATTCGGATCCATAAAAAAATATGTGTCTCACACAAATCTCTTATTACGCAACTCATATTCTCATGTTTAACACGAATCTAACTGATAATATATTATCTCATAGATTAATTACGGAAATATGTGGTTAATTTTCTTATGGAGTGGAAGCGTAGATAACGATAAGCCGTAAACAAGAGTATAATGATGCGAATATAGCAAGGCCTTCAATATTACGTTACGTAAATTTTTGAGAGTTCTCAAAGTTTATATAGATCTATCACTACTATGCATAAAAATTATAGAGTAATAATAATTATTATTAGCGTGTATAATAAATGACGACTTCTAATTCATTATTTAATTTTATTATATATAATAATAGGCGAATATATATAGCGGATTTTAGAATGAATTGTTACATTTTGCATATATTCTTTCATAAATTGAAATTTTGATCTTTGCCTAATAAAAAATGTAGTTAAAATAAAAAACTTTCAGGGCAAATTTTTTTTTGCTAATAAAAATATATTAAAATTTAATTGACAAATGAAAAATCTCAGGATTTACGATGTATTTTAGAATTATCTTGTGGGAATAACATAAAATAAATCGCGCTGTATAAAGCAACATGTAAGTGGCGTATTTATTTAGAATTTTTCTATAAAAATCTCGTATCCGTTAAATGAATCATTAGGCAGCAGTGTTAAAAATTTCGCTAGGAATGTTTGTGTCAGATTGTACGGTAAGTGGCATGTATTGCGGCAAAGTGTTATAATATAAGTGGATATAATCTCGGCCCGATCTTTTCATGATCGTTTGGAAGAATTGCTCCTGCGGCGATTAGTGGGAGAAATCTTTGTAAGAGGAACGAAAGAGAAGTCGGACTGGCGCTTAAAAAAAGTACATATAACCGAGTTCTTTCTCCAGGATCTTCATTTATATTTATGCAAACATCACCGATCTCTTCTCGCTTTGCAAACACACATATCGTTAAGAAATTTACCGTTATTCTATCCGTGATAAATATCTCCTCATTAAAGTGATCAATATCTGGTTTTCCGATTACTTATTATCTGAAACTTTCAACATAACAGATTCTAAACAGTAATGTTTTCTGCACGAGATATAATTTTGTGAACATTAATGTAGGCTATTCATCGTTGCACAAAGCAATAAAAGTAAAAATAATACAATTTGCATTTGTTTGTTCAATGTATGTCAAGTTAAAGAAATTGGGAAACAAAGAAAGCAGCAATATGCTACGGCAAAAGTATACTTATTCTGCTCCCCGCGACTATATCAAAGACAAAAGTAGATATAAAATGAAAATGTCTGGTGTATGAAAGACCTTGCGTTTAAATCAATATATATATAAAAAAATGCCTAAAAATAATTTCTGCGATATGTAATAAAAATAAACGAGAATTATAGAGAAAAGGATTTAATTCTTGTATTCTTCATGTATGCAATATGACTAAAAATATCTTTTTTTCCAGCATATGATATAATATTCGTGGTTTTTAAATAATCTCTCATAATTTGTTATGCGTGAATGAAAATGTAAGTTCCAAAAAAACTTTACGAGAGAAAAATAGACAAGTTTAGTTACGATATTTGCATTATGCAGAATAAACAATTTCGTAAATAGATTGAATACATTCAAAGTGAAAAATGCAATATAAATTAATTATTAAGAACGTTTACGTTAAAACACAAAAATAATTAAATGTGTGTGTGCATATATATCCATCTGAAGTATGCTATTCTTAGATAAGATTCTTCTCTCTCTCTCTCTCTATCTCTCTCTCTCTCTCGAATGATCGATTACATATTTTAATAACAGCGTAACTTCAGATTTTTTTCTTCACATTCACACATCTAAATGACACACGCTATTATTAAAATGTGTAATCGATGTTCGAGAAAATCCCTTATAAATTATTTAAGACGGATTGTAATTTTTGTTTGTTATATAAGAGCATATTACATAATTGTATATAGTTAAATATATAGCATAATTATTCATCATTATTAAACGTCATCAAATGTTTCAAAAAATTCTCTAAAAATTATAGATAACTGATCGTCGCATATTTCAATCGCGCATGTTACATATATAAGTGTATAATCTCTTCTTTACTCAACAATCATAAATTCTACTATTTTCCCATTATAAAATAAAATATTTTGTCTAAAAAAAAATTGTTATTTGTATATAATAAATATAAGTTAGCTAATGATACAAAACAAATTATGAAATCTCGATAAATTAAAAAGATAATAATCTTAATTCAGAGATAATCAAAGAGAAAGAAATAAAGAGAGAAAAATATTGTCAAGACAATAATCAGTGCAGTTTTCGATAATGACGCTCAAACTTTTTCTATAAAAATTTTAATAAAATCCTATTAAATACAAATGCTATATATTACCAGACTTTTTTTCTATCGACAAACAAAGAAGAGATAAAGTTTTCCGAACTGAATTTCTCGATCAATTTTGATTATTAGATCATGAATTACGAACGAGACACATCAGAGTGAAAATGTACGGTTAGTACGTATGCGGACTTTAAGAGGACAACATAAAAGAAGACACTATGCCGTGAATATTAATTGATTTTAATTTAATTTTAGCAACATTGAATACGTGGTATAAAAGTAGTTGCAAAAAATAATGCTTTGAGAATCATAAATAATTTATTCGATTATCAACGATATGGTACCGTAAGCTATAAATATCAATGAGCGACTATATATGGAGCCTAACTTCTGCTAATAATAAATTATTTTTATACATATATTATTTTTATAATAAATCATTTTCTTCACAGTATACTTCCGCCCTCCCTCCTCCGCATAGACATACAATGAATATATTACATTAAAGCAAAATTTGTCAGAACTTGTTGAAATACGTTGAAAGATTCTCGAATATTTATTTTTGTCAAGTGTCTTTTCTTATGTACATATGTATATATATATGGCATATTTTTTATATACATATTTGTATTTATTGGCTTAACTTTATGGATGAAATATAATTAAAATCACGAAATATATTGGGCATTTTAATATTACATATTTATTGTGTATAATCTAGAAAGATGCAAATGCAAGATGATACTTAATATACGATACATAAGTAAAGACACTTGACAAAAATAAATATTCGAGAATCTTTCAACATATTTCAACAAGTTCTGACAAATTTTGCTTTAATGTAATATATCCATTGTATGTCTATGCGGAGGAGGGAGGGCGGAAGTATACTGTATATATATATATATACAGGGTGTTAAAAAAAACATTCAATATTTATATAGTAGATAGGACACGCCATACTGAGTAAAAAAACCTTATTAAACATAGGTCGAAAGCTCAACTATTTCTGAGATATAAACATTTTTGTATGTTAGCATCATGATTGACTTACTGGCTTTTACGTGTCGTATGCGACGTGAGAAGATAATCTGTCTAAATCTTTATCTCGATGTTTACAGAAGGTGTTCCACATGTCCTCTTTCCATTTTCATACACACTTCTTCTTACAGAATCGCGAACTCTCTCGAAAATTCTAAATCTCTGTCGAATTATTTAACAAGCACGCCGATTCGGTTACGTAATTCTTCTAAGTCATTTATCGGCGAAGAATATGCATATCTTATGCATATCGTAATACGCCGACATTTTCAGCACGATACTTTGTAACTGTGTAATCACCAAATCGCAAAGGTCCGCAATCGCCGGTTCATGACAACTGACTGATTGCCGGTGAAATTTTCTATTATGAAGTACGTATGGAAATTGAATAAGGACATTCAGAACGCGGTTTATAAACACTGAGATAAACATCGCATGCGACACGTAGAAGCCAGTAAGTCAATCATGATGCTAACATACAAAAATGTTTATATCTCAGAAACAGTTGAGCTTTCGACCTATGTTTACTAAGGCTTTTTTACTCAGTATGTTCTATCTACCACATAAATATCGAATGGTTTTTTTTAATAGCCTGTATATTACTGTCATTAAGCAAAATAACTTATTATGTATGACATCCGGCTACTTATCTTTCATCTTATTTATATAAATAATAACTCGGTATAACCCAAGAGTTAACCTGGATATCTCTCTTTCCAAATTATCTTGGGAATAACCCGTGTATTCGTATTTCCAGACGTTGAAGTCTTAAAAAACTCGGAAACATTAAAAAAAAAGGATAAATAATTTTGTGAAACAAAGAAAATTTTTCCTTAAAAACAAAATTTTTCTTTTTTTGAAAGAAAATTTCGTTACAATCTATAAATTCCTCTATATAATGATTCTTGAACAAATCATCTTCTTCTTGCCATAACGATAAATAAATTCGTCGCTAACTTTGTCGTAAGAAGATAAATTGTCCATAGCTATGGTTTTATTTTTCATCATTTCATATTCTAAATTTTAGACGCGCGATAAAATCATTCACGCATGCAAATGATGTATGTAATTAAATATAATCCATGAAATTTATATCACAATCGAATTAATTAACAATATAAATTCGCAATTTTACTCGTCACTTGCTTCAAAATTTTATGAAACAAGTTTTGCGTTGCAACCTATAAGCAGATCGTTTCCAATGATGCATACACTTCAGGAAAAACACGTTGACACATATTTTTAATTACGAAAACGGCACAGAAACTTGTTTGTTCGATTAAAATGTAATTACACGAATAATAAGCAAGCAATAAAAAATATGTTTTTGTACTTCAGTTATGTAAAATATTATAGCACATTTAGATAATGGTAATTCAAAAGAAAATTATTTAAAATATAATAATATGTAATGCTTATCTTATGATTCAAAAAAATAAATTCTGGAATATTCTACTTACAATTAGCATCATGGCAGTAATGCAAATATGCAGCATTGCAGGTAATACCACGATTGCATCATAGTAATAAAATAAAATAGAGAAGATAGATACATAATAATAATAAATTTTTTTAATTTTTGTTATTGTCTTTGTAAACTAGTTTTATTGTTACGTATGAAATTATGTAATCATTATTATAGTTTTATAAAAACCATGAATAGTGAATTAATAACTTAATAATAAATAACGTTATATAAGAATAAAAATGTAATGAGGTTATCGCAGCTGACCAGACAGCTTTAATTAATGTGTTCGATTGAGTAAACGTTTTTCGTTTACATCTTCATTTATCTATGGTTTAAAATAAAATTCATTCGTGGATATTTTTATTGACCTGTTAATTGTACTGATGGTTTCAAATCAAACATTATCATTATATATATCGTAATCAATTATTTAATTATTTTCCGCAATCTAAACGGATAACGCAAAATGTATTTTTTTCTTTGCCATCCTTCGAATCTCGATCAAACTCCAACCAGAGCAAACCGTCTCTTTTCCTCCTTTTACCTTCTTCTATTGCTATTCTTACCTGATCTTTATCTTAAGGCCGACCGGAACATTTTTACGCAGCATGTGAATCAGAGATGTAACGCCTACGGAGACACATATTGGACTTTGAACTCATGAAAAATTGCGCCACTTCCGATCGAAGTGATCAAGCTGATATTTACAATCGAAGAAAATTGTTACGAAGCGAGAAAAATGTGACTCGGATGAAGATAGTCGCGTCTTGATGCCTGCAAAAGAAAAATACTTTATTAGAATAAAGTAAAAACGGAAAATTAAAATAAATATATAGCACATTAATTAAATTAAAAATAAAGGAAAAAGTACGGAAACAATTTTTTTCATGAAAACATTTCCTCGGAGAATCTTCTCGCGGAATAAGACAACCGTATCACGGGGTGACTCGTGATAAATAATGGCAACCAATGTACTTATATATAAACCCTGCAATATAAATTTTCACGTATCTTCATACACAAGATTACAACTGAAATACTTCAACGATATTACATATCATGCTATAATGATAATTTAGTACAATATTAATTTTATAACGGGAAAACAGACTGACTTTGACATTATATAGAATCGAATTCGACTTTACCGAATCTATTATATGTATATATATTAGACGAAAAAATTACATTACTGTCTAGGTTCTGGCTTGACGATTAAGTCAAATTATTAACTATATGTTATATTGTAGCATTATTAACTACGTGTGATAAAGTAATATATATGCAAATAAGCAGTATAACAAAAGCAAAATCAATTTAGGCAAAAAGTATCGTTTTTAATACGTAATATAATGCAATAAAAAATAAGTTTAAGAACAAAGAAAATATCGCAAATTTATAATTTCTGCAATATATATATATTCTCGTTTACTTTTAATTTTACTATTCCTGATTTCTTTTCGTTAATTATACGTGATCAACGTGATTCAAATATGTAATAGTGCAATAAGGTATCTGGACATAAAAATCTATTTTAATGGAGATATTTTTAACATAAAAATAACTCATGATAATTTAAAAGAGTAATTAAAACAATTTCAAAATAATTATATGTATTAAAATACATAATATTATTAAAATAAGATAATATTCGTGATTATAAAAATTTCTATTAATTATTAATAAATAAATATTTATAAAGTATCTGAATATTTTCTTCAAGAAATAACGGCACGATTATAGATTTAGATGTCGACAGATTTCTCTTTCGTGACGATAATAACATCCAACTATAAAATGTATCATAATACTTTTCCTTTTCATTAAATCGAAATATCTATGCAAGTGTAAACTGTTACAACTAACTGTAATTAATGACGAAACAATTGAAAGTATCGAAATTCTAATAAACAATTTGAATAGCGCAATAAACGGAAGACGGGAGGTATAAGGACGCTGATATCAAACAGAAATATTTTAAAAAATATTTAACATTTATTTGAGTTATATCATACAAAAAAACGATTGAAATAAATTATATAAAAATGCGAAATTGATATAACGTCGATGTATGATGTGACGTCGAACCTATGACAATCGATAGCTAATACTGGCTTTGACTAGTGACCTAAGATTGACGGCTACCCTCCAACGACACAGAAGTCCACTCGTCTTTTCTGCTAGTTCTCATAAACCTAAGCATTTTGATGGATCCTAGGCCCTAACTAATTATGGCACTGCAGAGAATCACGACCATGGATTCGTTATGGATTCGTTATGGATGGTCAATGATACAATAAAATTAAATCGCTTGTCGGATTATAGAGATGACTTATAGATAATATGAAAAAATCCAGGAGAAGAAAGAATTTCTGCTGCTTCTTGATAGTGGAAGAAATAACTTCTTCTCGATTATTCCCAGAAACATTTCTTCGCTGTCGATCAAATCGTATAATCGATTAACCGTCTTCGAATGCCTCGAACGCTTGTGCTTCTTTCACGGTCTTGACCATGGCCTTTAAGTTCCTCGAGTTTCTCTCCGATTTTTCCAACGCAATCGTTATCGTCCGTTACTTATCTTCCGACTCATTCTTCTTATTGATCGTGTCATTGGCGTAGATCGAGAAACGAGTCGCCACACATTCAACGAGCAAAATGCAGTTCGTAAACGAGATCAAATGTGCTGTCTTTACTCTCGGTTGCTTACTTCATCCAAAAAGATACAGAACGATGTGAGATACAGATGCTGCTGCCGATAAGGCAAAAGCGGAAAACTCGTATCGAGAACATCATACGCATGATTTAAGCATCGACATGGCATGGACACTGCTCTTCAGCTATGTGGAAGGACTCTCCTCACGAGAAGATTATTTCCTGCCCCACGGAAGATTACCTCGATGACTATGCGTCAAGGAGTAGCAACGGCCGAAAGACCCGTGGCTGTCCTTCGAGCTGTCGTTGCTACTGGAACTCGAGACGCTCTCCGATCTCTTAATGGTCTTCTTCGTCGGGTCCAACAGACGATCTAGCATCTGACGGATCGTACTGTGTTTGCGGTTGAACGGATTCGTATACATGATCAGTCTCTCTACGAGCTTTGATCTTTGAAGAGACTCGCGTTTCACACAGAGAGTTTCACTCGCTCAATGCGTGTAAAAACTTTTTGTTCAATGGCACTTGACACTCTGCACTTTTTACGTGACAGATGTCACATCGATTATCGCGGGACCAAAAATCGATTGAATGGTCGATGCTGACTAAAACGTAACTTCAAGAGCTCGATGACTCGAGACGTACCAAGACGTCGTACGTTCTGCGAATAAATACACGATCCATCGGCCGGTCGACTTTATATAAGGCCGAGTCTCTCGGCGGCCTTCGGACGAGCTCGACAGGCTCGACTGACCGACGCGACGCGACGTCTGTGCGCAGGTATGCGTGCAGGGGATCTTAGCATAGTTGCGTCTGTCAGCGTGCGTGCGTTGGAATGTACGTATGAGAAAATGGTCCACGTGCTAACTCGTTTGCATCATTGATGTTTCATGGCAAAAAAAAAAAAAAAAATGATTTGAGCAAATAATTCCTCTGCTCGAGGGAAGTCCCGAATTCGGGATATCCCTCGAGCAGGGGCAATGCATCTCGACGAAGATACGTAGAAAGTTACATTAACCATAATGTACATTATGTTAGCAACATTTTTGCCGGTGTTCCTCTTATTTTTATTAAAAATAAAACATTTACAAAAGAAGAACTGGATTTTTGAAATTTGTCTTAATTTAATCTGATTTTTCTTTTACTTATGGTATAAAATTAAAATATTAGAAAAAACTTGTATTAGTTGTTTATTAATCGGGTTTAAAGAGATATACAATACTAATAATAAGTCAATAAGAGATTTTATCCAACATTTATCTCTTATCCTAGTCGTTCGCATGCTACCATATCGTGTCGATAGCGTGACTTATGATCTCGAGAAAAAATTGAAAAGTCAAATCATGATAATAGCAATGAATGCTACAATAATTCAAATAAATGATGCTTTTTCTTACAGAATTAGAATGAGAGACGTTATTTAAATATTTTTGCACTTTTTATTATGAACGGTAAATTTGAAATTTTATGTCAAGATAACAGTAAAAATAAATGAATAATTTTATTAATTAGAATCTTTATTTTAAACATTAAGATGCAGAATTTCTGTGACGCAATGATTTGATATTCTGCAGATGTCTGGTTAAATATCGTAAAAAAAAAATTGCATTCATTTAATCGAGTTATTTAATTACATTAGCAATGTCTAGACTTATTTGCTTATGCATTTGTGCAAAAACAGCAAATAATAAAAGCAGTAGCTAGAATACAGGTAAGCAAAAACAGTACTTCGAAATACAAAGACTTTTTACCCTATTAATTAATATATGTATATTTAAATATATTAACTGATAATGAACGCCTTTAAGTATTTCGTCGAATTAAATACAAACTTCAAATTAAATTTTTGTCAAAATAGCATTTTACTAATTATTTTTTAATCGCAGCTTTAATTATATAATAATTTGTAGGCTTACAAGGTAAATTAAACTAGACTGAACGTAGAAAAATAAAAGCAGCATGTTCCATTTCAGCATATTTTTATTTTATTGAAATTAAACAAAACAGAATGTGCCTGCCTGCCTGCATGTATGAATTTGTTTTAACACCAAACGCACGAAGAAGATCGAGATTGAAGAGGATCGTCTTGAGATGATCTCACGTCATTTAGTTTTGCTTCCTATTTTTCTCGGCTAGCCAATGGACTCAAAAAGATTCAAGAAGCATAGAGAATACGAGTTGCAAATTCATGCATTTAAGAGTTCGTAGAACAGCATCAATCACATCAGCCTCTTTCAATCTCGACTCACTAAAGCAAATTATGATACAAATGTGTGTGTAATACTGCACATCGAGAACTCTCCATTTGCGTGTTAGCGCAGCGACTTCAAAAGTCAACACAATGATTCGATTGATTAACCGTATAAAATTTTGACAAATGTTAACAAGATATTGCTAAACCCTATTATCACAGCCGTACATTAACTTTTAAACATTCGAATTACAGCATCGTGACTTATGAAAGAAATAAACGGCGAATTATATGAGAAATTATGTATTAAAGATACTCTAAAGGTTCTCTTGATAGAAATGCGATTGGTCAGATCGATGTGCGATGACATATAAATGTAAAGTAAATAATAAAGAAACAATAATAAAAAAATTTTTATAAAAATAAAATTTGAATTTAAAATAGAAACAAAATACAAATATAGATATAAATCTCTAACGTAAAATATTGCGATTTAATGATAAATGTAAGACGCATGACCCGACTCATAGCTTTCCATGACTAGAACTTTCCATGAGAAATACCTATCGGAAGTATTATCTCGTCAAGATAAAAAATGAAGTTTCCTTCCCTTGAAAAATCGAGGAGAGTGAAAGGTAATTGCTTGTCATTCGAGAAAAATACTTCAGCATGCAAAAAGAAATAAAATATATTCCATTATATCCCATCGTGAGATTCACACGAGATATTTACTACCGTATGATAATTAGAAGATTGAGTAAGCCAATCTTTTGGCGTGTAATCGTTTTTGTGAATTCCCGTCAACGACGTCATCTCTCACATACTGTGAACGTATAATACAATTTGTTTACCTCGAATGCAACCATCTCTGTATATTTCATGCATATTCATTTACGATATAATAGAAGTTTATGAGTTTTTTAGGGGGCATTTGCAATGAAAAATTGCTGTGTGATGCACGGATTAAAATTCTAGTGAGTATTAAAAACGGTCGATTACGCACATGATTGCTCGATTTAATGATATCACATAATGCATCTTTTGCGTGATTCTTGTTATGCAGGAGAAAAGTATTATTATATGGTTGAAAACGATTCCAAGGTACGAAGATTACACACAGGATATAAAAATTATTATATTACTCGTTTCTAAAATCATAAAGTTCAGAATTTTAAAATTTACATATTTTCAAAGTACCAGCAAGAAAAGTTACAAAGTTGTAACTACTCTTTCTATTTTGCAGATCTGTAGATCTATAAATAATCGTAATCGGTCTCTTTCATGAATTTTTGCATGTATTACGAATGATACAATTTGTCTTAAACATCGTAATTAATCATTTTTATCAGTTCTTGTAACTACGTCACGTATATCGCGTGAGCTATGACAAACTCGTGCCGTTAATAATGAATTCTATTCGGACGCGAATCGAATGCTTGCTCGTCATAGATAGTCCGTTTGCCTTCAGACATAAAAATATAAGCAAGGTCTCAAGTTAACACTTGAGTATTTACTAGCCACGATTGCGTGCCACTGCACAGCGAGATGTTCTCGCGCAGAAACTTTTCTTCACGGAATTACGCATGGCAACAATAGCTATGTATTGACATTATTAGGCTTATTGAAGCCGATTCCGAGCATACGCAGCTAAATTTTAGTTTGTAAAATTTTATATTTTTAAATATTCCGACTATCAAACATTATTTGATCTCTTTAAATCGTATTCTTAGCTATTACTCTAAAGCCAGAAACACACACACAATATGGTATACACTCGCAGGTTGTTTAATTTTTCAAATATTTGAGATGAGTCGCAGGATCGAAACTTTCGGCTTTGTCACAGATTCTCTGTGATTTAAAATGTAAACATCTTGAAGACGCTCCAAACGCACTTAACGATATTTTTTGACTGCTTGACAATTCGTAAAAATGTTTATCTAGTGATAATGATAATAATAGGAAACGCAAATCACAAATATCAATTTGTAAAAAATATATAATTTCGCCGATCGTTACACTTAATTCGACTTCTTTAAGCTATATCACCAGCTGCAAATTATAATATATATTATTTCCCAATGCGCTGGTTTTTTTGCGAAAAATCGTTTGCTAGAACGCGCCATATAAACAAAATGTCTCGCCGAGATAGAATTTATCGCTTGAACTTTAGCCCGGTTGGCGCCGAAAGCCAATACTTCAGAAAAGAGCGAGACTGTAATTGAAAATGTAGGACTGCAAATACGAACGATCCATAAGTCTATATGAAAACTGAAACTCTATAAACAGCATAGATCTAAACTATATTGTGGATAGAATTAATAAGTTTTGTTGCATGTATAAAGTTGAAAGTTGTGTATGTATGTGTATATGTGTGTGTACAGCTAAAACTATATATTGCAATACATTTTAAATTCAGTCTAACAATGGTACAATAACATTTATTTAACGTGTCTAATTTTCTTGATTTAATAAAGAAAAAGAAACTTTCTCTAGAATCTAAACATACAAAATTTTCTATTTGAAAGAATCTATAGAAACATAGAAACAATAACAAAATATAAAACATGCATTCTTTTAATAAAAAAGAGCACGATAACTTTCTCTTTATACTTACAGTATCGCGCGTTATATGTATTCTTTTAATAAAAAAGAGCACGATAAGTTTCTCTTTACATTTACAGTATCGCGCGTTATATGCTGCACTAAAGTTTCTATATTAAAATAAAATTTATTTTGAAATAAGAATCATAATAAGATAGATAGATACATATGAAATTAACATGAAATATTCCAACTTAGTTTAAAAATATTAATGCAGCATATAATTAAAGTCACCACGAGCGACTGTAGTCTTATTTTGCTAACCTTCTATACATGACCTTATACATGATGTAATATCTGTTAATAAAGAGAATGCTAATTGTCAAGTACAATTAATCAGGTTTTCTCACACATGAAGTCCCCTCCTATAATTTTAGTAAAAGCTGAAGAAAGTTGTCTCGTAACCTAATTTTCATTAATTATTCAAGAGCCTATCTTATTAATAACTTTTTTAAATTTTTTGCTGCTGTGTATCCTGTCTTTTTGTTTTAATTTGATGAGCTAAAAAATAGATTTATATGCTTGCTATTTATAAAAATAAATAATTGCCATTTATAAAAATACGTTAATTTATAAAGCCGTTTGTTTGGCATTTTTCCCTCCTGAGAATTGTAGATTATAACAGACAAAAAGTGTATGTAGCTTCGCGAATCGCTGAGAGGTCAATCGACGCATTAAATACTTATTGACCCTTGTAAGTTGGTTTATTGGTTTAATAGGTTGCATAGAAGGAAACAAACAGTGTTTGAACGTATCCTCACTCGAAGACTTTGAGACAGTCAAGGAAATAATTTACAAGTCGAGTAATTTTCATTAAGAGACACAGCCTCATTAATCTCATTAGCAGAAATAATGTGTGTGATAAATGTAAAAAAAAAAGAGATAATTTTGACACTAAATAATATTATTTCTTTCTTAAGCAAAATTGCGATAATTGTTACAATCATATTAAAATCTACAATAAAGTCTATTGCGGGGTTTTCGTCGTATATTGTCTTCTTTCATAATCGCGTTTATTTTAAAAACTTTCATATTTACTTTGTTTTTAAGCCAGGTTATCGCACTGCAAGTCAATACTGCAGTTTTGACGGTCATTCAATTTCAGTCGAACGCATTTTTGCTAACTTATAAACGTAATTACGAATAACGATTGCATAAATCGGACGGTATTTTTTTCAAAAAAATATCCAAGAAGGTGGCGCAAAAAGTTTGTTCAAGTAGATTGACTGGGACAAATTGCTTGCTCAAAAAGATGAAAAGATTTATATATACAAGTGTCTCAACATCTTCATATTTGTATGATTTATAATTGTGTGAAGTCATTTCTTGAAATGATTAGTTGCAAGAATTGCTTTGACACATACTCGAAACGTAATACGTCTAGCACTATAAAAGAAATTTGCACTTTGTTTGATTAAATATCGTCGCAATAACCTTGAAGTACACGAGAGTTATTCATGTAAAGTAATTATTGCTAAGAAAAGGTAAGAAAGTATTCTCCAAAAATACAATTTTAAATATAATCGACTTTATATAATAGAATCAAATGCACCAGCATAATGTAATTTTTTTCCCCTTGTAATTACAAATATAAGAAAATGTAAAAGATGTAAAAATAATGTAAAAGAAAGTTACAATTTCTTGTGAATACCCTTGAATCCCTGTGAATCCCCGTAGATATCTTCCCGAGAGATATACCTTTTCCCCCTAAGAGATTACACATACTTAAGGATAACAAAACGTGCAGCCTGCGGATGCGTTTGGCCCGTGTCATTAGAAAGAAACGAGAATGTCCGGTTTCTCGACTCTACAGGCAACAAAATAACGTAAACCTAAAAAACAGAGCTGCACAAACCGATCTGCCGATTTTCGTCTTATGTGCTGAGCTAATAAAAAAAAATAATAATAATAATAAAGAATGTGAGAATAATAAATTGATGCACGTAGCGATTATAGACAAATCTTCATCCATTCTATCGTTCAAGATTTCCGCGAAAAAAGTTTGTACAATTTCTGTTTAATTGATACAATAAATGCCGTACCGGTGCATCTGAGGAAGAGAAGAAGAAACGAGTCTAGAATTATCGAGGTATTTATAATCTATCAATTACGAAAACAAAGTTCTCCATAAAATGCAAAATAAATTAATGTCATATCGACGTGTTATGTGGTGAGAAACTAACGAGCGGAGTCTGCGACGTATGTCTTTTTTTATTTCGGGATATAATATTGATACTTATAATTGTATAAGTTCCATGTGCCACTTATATATACGTACTCGCTTGAATTACTTCTTGCGCTATATGCGCGAATTAACGTCACTGCAATTATGATTAATTAACTTGTTGCGCCGCTGAAACGTCGCTGACGCACTAACGACACATAAACGATGCAGGTATATAGTAACAAGTCATTTTGTTAAATCAATCAAGATAATTCAAAGTTGAAACTAAAGGTGTGGGAAAAGCAAGTTAGATTAATATTTCATTGAGTGTCAATTGATTTTTTGTCGGCTGTCTAAGTGATTTTATCAGAATGTTAATCTCACATGCGTCGCGTAAATAGTCATAAATATAATCTTTAGTTAGTTTGAAATAAATTCTTCTTTACTAAAAATTTTTGACATCTTTCATCTTTTCTCTCTTATATTTTCTCATTCAATATAAAATATCCTTATAAATACGCGTTATGTTAACACTTCATTAAAATCAAATCCGCTTGAAATTAAATTGGAAACAAGAGTTTGATATATCTCCGCATATAAAGCTAAATTAAAATAACGAAAGATTATTCACATTTTCGATCGCTCGTAACTCAAAAAGGTAGCCTCAACACAATCTTTGCAAATTCATACGTATAATTTCTGAGCATTCTGTACATATTCGAATTAATCTTTGTTTTTTTATTACTCTTGTCTTTCATCTTCTGGCGATAACGGAAGTGCAAAAATGCAAGTAACATTTCGCGCGACGTTTGTCCTCGAGTGTACGACCGACATTCCCGACATCGAGTGTATCGTCGTTGGAATGAAAGTCGTTGAATCGAAATTTTCAAGGTCAGCGAAGTACGTTAGATAGATTCTTGATCTATCAGGGTGTGTGAGAGAGCCAGGAAAAGATGTTGCAGGTCGAACACATGCGGAGAGAATGTGCTTCAGCAATCGCAAAAATGAATACTATGCATAACCCGTGACTCTCATGGTATTTGGTGCGCAGACACAATTTCTGTTTTGCGAAACTTTATACTATCCTTGGTTTTTCACATACACACACGCTTTGATAGCGTAAGCGAGAATCACAACTGATATACCTTCGATACGCGATCAAAACAATATCAAAAAATAATCTTGTTTTATCACGAATCGCGTATAAATAGCTGCAATACTACGCGATAGACGATGCGTGTAAACAAGACAAGAAAAACAAATGAACAACAACAAAAGAATAAAAAAATAACAAATATATGGCTTAAACAAGATGACATAAGAAATAATTATTTTAAGAGCGACGATTACGCGTATAGAAAAATACGTTGAAATCACTGACGTATGTAGGAACAATCTGTATAGATTAAAAAAGGTGCGATTCATATTACATAAAATATGTGAAAAACGTATAGAATTGCCGTGTAATTTATAATCGCCGTTTAAGAAAAAACTGGACGGATCAGCTACATCAAAAATTAAAAAATCTATTACATTTCGAGTTTCGTGAATTTAACATTGCACAAAAAACACAATTTTAGCTTTTTAAAATATAAAATTAATAATTAACTTGTAAGTTAAAGTAAAGAGATTTGGCCTGTAGAATATAATTTAATTTTAAATCGTAAATATTATCTTATATCGAACTAACTTTTTTATAGTGACTGTACACAAAAATTCGTGAAAATGAAAATTTTAATTCTACAGGCTAAAAATCTTTACTTCAACTCACAAATTATTTATTAGTCTTATATTTTAAAAGACTAAAAGCACTTTGTATGTGTGCGCGCGACACAACTTCATGAATCTCAAAATGTATTAGATTTATTAACTTTTGACGTAGCTAATCCGTCCAGAACCCTTAAATCTAATTTCAAAGTTTGCTTATAAGTTTAAATTGGCTCGTACATTTACGTCACTAAATGCAAAGTATGTGTGTCTGTCCTGCTTCATTCAAATATCAATAATTAATTTAAGAATATTAAAAAAATAAAGAGACAATGTATGATATAATATACAATAGTGCTCTTTTGAAGAAATAGCAAACCAGAAAGATTTCGTGTCTCTGAAAAAACATATATTATTTATTATAATATTGCTATATATTATGACAACATATATTTTGATTCTGCAAAAAAATACGATTCTTCGAAAAGTATGCTAATTGAGCAAAAAAAATTCTTCGATTATTATATGAGGAAATATATATAAACATGTTTGTATTATTGTCAAGAAGGAATAACATTACGCTCTGAAGTTTTGCAGATTTCATCAATTGATATCATCAATGCTAAAAGTGTCGATGACATAAATTCAGCAATAATAAGATACATGGCGAATATTTTAAGAGTTTTGAAATAAGAAATCTCCAAAACGCGTTAAAAAGAGAAATAATTTATCATTTTTCGATAGTTTTTATAAGATTGGCAGTTCTGTATGATATCGATAATTTCAATAATATGTTACTTCAATAATATAATATATAGTAATATATAATAATAAAATTTTTTTTTTTATTTCGAATGCTTTTATGTATTTGTGTATATGTTGTGTATTCTATCGTACTTTTCCAATGATCAATTAATATTTAAAAATATGAAACACCCATTGAAAAAATTGGAAAGGCGACAAAGGAGACGTAAACAGAATTAATATCTTATAATTAATGTACCTATTTAATTATAGATGTATATTATTGTTTAATTAGCGCATAATTATGATGATAACATATCTGAAAGCCTCACGTCATTTTTTAAGCACGTCATATACATTATCACCAGTCGTTTCATTGGTTTTTTTCATAACTCATACGCGATAGCGAATAGAAAATGCCTCCGCTATCTCTGCGACAGGCTAACGATATTATTGAATCAAACGTCAGAGCACGATCGCAAGTGCAAGTGCATTGCAAGTACAATATATTTGCAGCCTTCACTCTAATGTAATGTTGCAACAATCGCTTATGATAAATGAGCGGTTAAAGATCATTCAAATTTTTATCAAAAGCATAGTCCTAACGCGACTTTTTATAGTCATCAAGAATATCGAGCAAATTTTTTTCAGTCACTATCTCGGTCGTATGTGAAATATTATGTTACCATTCTGCATGTTGCTAAAGTTTTATTTAAGACGTAATTTTATTTATGCGGGGAATAATACTTATATTGATGTTGATAAAAATTAGCAATATTTCTTTTAAAAATTAATCAAATTTTTTTCTTTAGCAAAAGTATTCTTTTTTACATGAATTTATTATATCTTAATAATTTTAACATGAAATCTATTTCTATTAAAATCAAGTTAATTCTCCAAATTGAACGGTCATTATTTTTTATATTTTGGTAGTCTCTGCTTTTTCTAAAGCAATATACATATATATGTATATTATGTGTACATAAATTGAAGAAATATTATTTTTAAATATAAACGTTATTTAATTAAATCAATATTGTTGTGCAATAAATTTATGCAAAGCTTAAAAAATTACTCAAGATATAATGGCAAAAGAATTTACTTAAATCGACAAGTGATTTGCATTTTTATAAGCAAATTTACCGGTAATGCGATAGATAATTGATCGTAATCGACGTTGGAAGTTTTTTTTTGTTGAATCTATAAACACTATATACCAATGACTTTTTTCAATTAAAAAATGTTCGCGATCATAAAAATCTCTCACGTGAGCAAGAAAAGACGATTCGCGAGGTCGTGTTATGCATACTCAAATACGCATATCAAATGTTCTTTTCTTGCCGTTAATTTAAAATTGTCGTCACAATCGCGCATCCAATAAGTTTCTCGTTAGACGACGATATCGTTCAGCTTAACGCAATACAATACTTGTCGCAGTACTTTAGTGCCATATAAAGAGACGAGACGAACTGGATTTTTCTCGATCGCGGAATAGCGCTATCTCTTTCTGTTTCTCTCTCTCTCTCTCTCTCTCTCTTTCTATCTCTTAGGTGAACGAACCTATAACACGAAGCGTTGGAAATGATAGAGCCGAGTTATTTTTATAGCAAGAACTGAATGAAAACGCAGTTTCTACCAGACTATAATTTCTGACTATTTCTGTAGCAATTATTTTCTGTATTGCGGTTGCCGCCGTTTTGATCTTCTACGAAACTTACTCTGCGATTCTAAATCATTTTTAATGCTTCTTGTATTACGCGATGTCCTATAAATTTGTTAAAAAAATTAAATGTCTGACAAATTGACTCACCACATTATGCAGCTCTGCGTTCGAATGAGTATCAAGAAGATTCATCTTTCTGAAGCGTCTCGATGATTGATGCACTTTACCCGACATTTTGTACATTTATCGAACACCATAAGCAACGCTTTCGGTACGATTTCTCCGCGGTTTCGCTGCAATTTTAAGATATGTTAAAAGGAGTTTTGCGATGCAACTTTCTTTATGAGAGATGTTGGAGTATAGTTTTCAAGAATAAATTCCATAGTTAAAAAGCATTCTTCCTCTCTAAAAACTATTATATTTTGTTAAGAGAACCGATTGTTTCGTGCGTGTATATGTTTGTGTGTGTATGAGAAAGAGGAAAATTGAAACTATTCTTTTTTACGAGGATTAATAGAGAACGTTAAAAAAATCTTCATAGTTACGAAATACTCTGATATTATTATGACATTCTTAAGACAAATAAGGGCCTCTATCGAATCGAATCGAATAAATAATCGAAATTATCTTACCTCCGAACGGACGTACGTTTGCTATGAAACTCCATATTTATCGAAGAGGACGTTACCGTAAAGGAAATTTTTCAAACCGGTGCTGCGCGCCTAACGGTCTAAGTTGCGTTCGTAAATCTGCCTGTCGGAACAGATATGTTTGACTGGCCAATCAGAGATGTTTGCTCCGTTCACCCCATTGGTCAATCAAACGTTACTCTACCCGATGATTACATTTTCGAACGCAACTCTGAAGTGCGGAGAGAAATTCAAGATTGGCAACAGTGCGCCAAATTAAACTGTTACTGGTTTGAAAATCGGCAATTCTTTTCTGAGATGAAGAAGTGTTGTTATCATTAGTTGTTAGTCACTCAGCTGTGTGACAATTTCTATGAAAAACGGAGACATGGAAAAGAATTCGTTTTCGAATTATTTCGGTGAATTGCGGCACAAGGCGCATGAAATCGATGAGGGCACCGATAAACTCGCCGAGACCTGGAAGATACCGCATCTTCTCGTCGGCGGTTACGCGGAGCGCACCGCCCAGACGAATGCGTGCCTGGACGAAATGTGGGAGTCTCTTCGGGATACTAGCGTGAGTTCCACTGGAAATTATATTACTCAATGTTACTCAATGAAATGCACATCTTTCTGTATGCAAAAGAAAAAAAATTCAATTTTAAATCAATCACACAACGCACATACATGTTTATCATATACTACTATATTTAAAAAATGGTAATATATTACTACACTATTTTTATTCTTGTAATAATATTATTGTTAATGTTATGTATTTTAATATGAATAAATTTCAAGCATAGTCAGTTTTATATGGAATTATGTAATTAATTACATCAGGATAAATTGGAGAAAATTCAATCAGAATTCAAACCATTGCTGGAAGACATGGATCAATTATTAAAAGAATCGGATAAGATATATCAAGACTTGAAGGAACAATGCGACGATTTGGATATTGTTCTAGCAGAATATGGGTATCATTATAAAGAGGATGACAATGTGCAAGAGAAACATTGTCGGTAATGCGATAAATTATTTTATTTTAAGAATTAATTAGATAAATTTTTGTTCCTGAAAGAAATTTGATACTTGTAATTTCATGCATATTATGTATATATTACAGAAATGAATGTTTCTCTCTTTTTAGAGATGATAGTAAAGATAACACAAATGACAGCATTTTAAGAGTTGAAGATGCGTCTGAGTTGGAAATAGAGTTTACACCATTCTTAACATGGAAGTGCAAGGCTAAGTCCAAGGAGAATCAGATGTTTCCAGCATAATCTATTAAGGATAGTAGGATTTCTTTAATTTATGCTGGAATAAATGTCCGATTCACCATTGATGCAATTCCATGTAAAAGGCTTGTTTATAGGCTATATACATTTATGTGAAAAAATCAAATTCAAAACATCTTACAAAAGTATTGAGAAGATAGATTTAATTTTAAAATTTTTTCTCTGAGTCTATTGATTTCAATAGTATACCTAGATAAAAGACAATATATTTAGTTTACTTTTAAAAAAAGCACAAGCTGGCAGAAGTATAGACTAGATTTTTACATATATTTTTGTTAATAGATGTATAAATAAAATATGATTAGGGTTGTAATATAATAAAGATGGGGAAAAAACTGCAAAATTAGCTTTTAATTATCTTTAAACTATGTATATATTTTTATAATATAGAATTTTGCAGCTGGACAGTTTTGTAAGAAAGTATCAAATAAAAAAGAAAACATTTTCAAGGTGGCATCTCTGTGTGATAACTTCAGCATGAAAGTTAATCCTATATACATATATAACCTAACTTACTTCAACCTAAATCTTAACCTTAAAATTACAAAGATGCATTGTAGAATCGTTAAAAGTGACGCAAATACATACTAGTTTTTCGATATAAGATTATAAGAATTACTAATTATTAATCAAAATTGGGGTAATAAACGATAAATTGATTCCGTGATGGGTAAGTTAAATGTTACTGAAGCTTATTTAAATATGCACATATATCAAGAGTTTCTTATTACTTGCAGGAAATAAAAACAAACTTTGTCAGCACAAAGATATTTTTGAACGTATGAATTATTTATATCAAGTATGTAAAGAATGTATGAAATTTATTATTTTCCGATAATTATAATCTTTATATATTCAATTAGTATATTATATATTCTTGACTTGATAAAGTAACCTAGAAATTATTAAAAATTGCTATTGTTATTTAAAATTTTGTCACAGGCTAGTCATCTAATGGCATTAATAGATCGATGTACAGCATCTTACTTTGGTAATAATATGGTGGGTTGTGCCAAAAAAGCAGTATTACGCATGTAAGTCTCTAGACATCGTTGGTCTCTTTGTGAAAAGTGAAATATATATATATAACAAATTCTTGGAAATTAATGGAAGTTATCAATTTCTTTAGGGAACCGAATTTAAAGAGAAGCATATGTAAATGTTGTCAAACTCCACTTATACCTGGGGAGACAGCTAGAGTCAGATTAACATCAAAGCCTATAAAGAGGGTTAAATGGACATGTCTGACTTGTATGCATACTAAACAATTTCCTACGAGAAAAGGACACAAATTGTGGCTTGATCAACCGGAAGCAATAATCGAGACATTAGATTATACACCAAAACCAAAGAACGAAAATGTTAAAAAATCTGATGCCCCTGAGAAAATAAATGAAAAAAGGTAAATTCTAAAAATTTTGAAAATGCCAGTTAGTGTATCTCTGAAACAAATCCATTTTATACATTAACTTAGAATCTGGTGTACGAATATTTTTTATTAATGACTTACATAAAATATGTTACAATATTACAATAAATTTGTAATTAATAAACAGATACTTTTGCTAACTGGAATATTCATAACCATCTAGTAATATGTAAATATTATCTTATATCGAACTAACTTTTTTATAGTGACTGTACACAAAAATTCGTGAAAATGAAAATTTTAATTCTACAGGCTAAAAATCTTTACTTCAACTCACAAATTATTTATTAGTCTTATATTTTAAAAGACTAAAAGCACTTTGTATGTGTGCGCGCGACACAACTTCATGTGAATCTCAAAATGTATTAGATTTATTAACTTTTGACGTAGCTAATCCGTTCAGAACCCTTAAATCTAATTTCAAAGTTTGCTTATAAGTTTAAATTGGCTCGTACATTTACGTCACTAAATGCAAAGTATGTGTGTCTGTCCTGCTTCATTCAAATATCAATAATTAATTTAAGAATATTAAAAAAATAAAGAGACAATGTATGATATAATATACAATAGTGCTCTTTTGAAGAAATAGCAAACCAGAAAGATTTCGTGTCTCTGAAAAAACATATATTATTTATTATAATATTGCTATATATTATGACAACATATATTTTGATTCTGCAAAAAAATACGATTCTTCGAAAAGTATGCTAATTGAGCAAAAAAAATTCTTCGATTATTATATGAGGAAATATATATAAACATGTTTGTATTATTGTCAAGAAGGAATAACATTACGCTCTGAAGTTTTGCAGATTTCATCAATTGATATCATCAATGCTAAAAGTGTCGATGACATAAATTCAGCAATAATAAGATACATGGCGAATATTTTAAGAGTTTTGAAATAAGAAATCTCCAAAACGCGTTAAAAAGAGAAATAATTTATCATTTTTCGATAGTTTTTATAAGATTGGCAGTTCTGTATGATATCGATAATTTCAATAATATGTTACTTCAATAATATAATATATAGTAATATATAATAATAAAATTTTTTTTTTTATTTCGAATGCTTTTATGTATTTGTGTATATGTTGTGTATTCTATCGTACTTTTCCAATGATCAATTAATATTTAAAAATATGAAACACCCATTGAAAAAATTGGAAAGGCGACAAAGGAGACGTAAACAGAATTAATATCTTATAATTAATGTACCTATTTAATTATAGATGTATATTATTGTTTAATTAGCGCATAATTATGATGATAACATATCTGAAAGCCTCACGTCATTTTTTAAGCACGTCATATACATTATCACCAGTCGTTTCATTGGTTTTTTTCATAACTCATACGCGATAGCGAATAGAAAATGCCTCCGCTATCTCTGCGACAGGCTAACGATATTATTGAATCAAACGTCAGAGCACGATCGCAAGTGCAAGTGCATTGCAAGTACAATATATTTGCAGCCTTCACTCTAATGTAATGTTGCAACAATCGCTTATGATAAATGAGCGGTTAAAGATCATTCAAATTTTTATCAAAAGCATAGTCCTAACGCGACTTTTTATAGTCATCAAGAATATCGAGCAAATTTTTTTCAGTCACTATCTCGGTCGTATGTGAAATATTATGTTACCATTCTGCATGTTGCTAAAGTTTTATTTAAGACGTAATTTTATTTATGCGGGGAATAATACTTATATTGATGTTGATAAAAATTAGCAATATTTCTTTTAAAAATTAATCAAATTTTTTTCTTTAGCAAAAGTATTCTTTTTTACATGAATTTATTATATCTTAATAATTTTAACATGAAATCTATTTCTATTAAAATCAAGTTAATTCTCCAAATTGAACGGTCATTATTTTTTATATTTTGGTAGTCTCTGCTTTTTCTAAAGCAATATACATATATATGTATATTATGTGTACATAAATTGAAGAAATATTATTTTTAAATATAAACGTTATTTAATTAAATCAATATTGTTGTGCAATAAATTTATGCAAAGCTTAAAAAATTACTCAAGATATAATGGCAAAAGAATTTACTTAAATCGACAAGTGATTTGCATTTTTATAAGCAAATTTACCGGTAATGCGATAGATAATTGATCGTAATCGACGTTGGAAGTTTTTTTTTGTTGAATCTATAAACACTATATACCAATGACTTTTTTCAATTAAAAAATGTTCGCGATCATAAAAATCTCTCACGTGAGCAAGAAAAGACGATTCGCGAGGTCGTGTTATGCATACTCAAATACGCATATCAAATGTTCTTTTCTTGCCGTTAATTTAAAATTGTCGTCACAATCGCGCATCCAATAAGTTTCTCGTTAGACGACGATATCGTTCAGCTTAACGCAATACAATACTTGTCGCAGTACTTTAGTGCCATATAAAGAGACGAGACGAACTGGATTTTTCTCGATCGCGGACTATCTCTTTCTGTTTCTCTCTCTCTCTCTCTCTCTCTCTTTCTATCTCTTAGGTGAACGAACCTATAACACGAAGCGTTGGAAATGATAGAGCCGAGTTATTTTTATAGCAAGAACTGAATGAAAACGCAGTTTCTACCAGACTATAATTTCTGACTATTTCTGTAGCAATTATTTTCTGTATTGCGGTTGCCGCCGTTTTGATCTTCTACGAAACTTACTCTGCGATTCTAAATCATTTTTAATGCTTCTTGTATTACGCGATGTCCTATAAATTTGTTAAAAAAATTAAATGTCTGACAAATTGACTCACCACATTATGCAGCTCTGCGTTCGAATGAGTATCAAGAAGATTCATCTTTCTGAAGCGTCTCGATGATTGATGCACTTTACCCGACATTTTGTACATTTATCGAACACCATAAGCAACGCTTTCGGTACGATTTCTCCGCGGTTTCGCTGCAATTTTAAGATATGTTAAAAGGAGTTTTGCGATGCAACTATCTTTATGAGAGATGTTGGAGTATAGTTTTCAAGAATAAATTCCATAGTTAAAAAGCATTCTTCCTCTCTAAAAACTATTATATTTTGTTAAGAGAACCGATTGTTTCGTGCGTGTATATGTTTGTGTGTGTATGAGAAAGAGGAAAATTGAAACTATTCTTTTTTACGAGGATTAATAGAGAACGTTAAAAAAATCTTCATAGTTACGAAATACTCTGATATTATTATGACATTCTTAAGACAAATAAGGGCCTCTATCGAATCGAATCGAATAAATAATCGAAATTATCTTACCTCCGAACGGACGTACGTTTGCTATGAAACTCCATATTTATCGAAGAGGACGTTACCGTAAAGGAAATTTTTCAAACCGGTGCTGCGCGCCTAACGGTCTAAGTTGCGTTCGTAAATCTGCCTGTCGGAACAGATATGTTTGACTGGCCAATCAGAGATGTTTGCTCCGTTCACCCCATTGGTCAATCAAACGTTACTCTACCCGATGATTACATTTTCGAACGCAACTCTGAAGTGCGGAGAGAAATTCAAGATTGGCAACAGTGCGCCAAATTAAACTGTTACTGGTTTGAAAATCGGCAATTCTTTTCTGAGATGAAGAAGTGTTGTTATCATTAGTTGTTAGTCACTCAGCTGTGTGACAATTTCTATGAAAAACGGAGACATGGAAAAGAATTCGTTTTCGAATTATTTCGGTGAATTGCGGCACAAGGCGCATGAAATCGATGAGGGCACCGATAAACTCGCCGAGACCTGGAAGATACCGCATCTTCTCGTCGGCGGTTACGCGGAGCGCACCGCCCAGACGAATGCGTGCCTGGACGAAATGTGGGAGTCTCTTCGGGATACTAGCGTGAGTTCCACTGGAAATTATATTACTCAATGTTACTCAATGAAATGCACATCTTTCTGTATGCAAAAGAAAAAAAATTCAATTTTAAATCAATCACACAACGCACATACATGTTTATCATATACTACTATATTTAAAAAATGGTAATATATTACTACACTATTTTTATTCTTGTAATAATATTATTGTTAATGTTATGTATTTTAATATGAATAAATTTCAAGCATAGTCAGTTTTATATGGAATTATGTAATTAATTACATCAGGATAAATTGGAGAAAATTCAATCAGAATTCAAACCATTGCTGGAAGACATGGATCAATTATTAAAAGAATCGGATAAGATATATCAAGACTTGAAGGAACAATGCGACGATTTGGATATTGTTCTAGCAGAATATGGGTATCATTATAAAGAGGATGACAATGTGCAAGAGAAACATTGTCGGTAATGCGATAAATTATTTTATTTTAAGAATTAATTAGATAAATTTTTGTTCCTGAAAGAAATTTGATACTTGTAATTTCATGCATATTATGTATATATTACAGAAATGAATGTTTCTCTCTTTTTAGAGATGATAGTAAAGATAACACAAATGACAGCATTTTAAGAGTTGAAGATGCGTCTGAGTTGGAAATAGAGTTTACACCATTCTTAACATGGAAGTGCAAGGCTAAGTCCAAGGAGAATCAGATGTTTCCAGCATAATCTATTAAGGATAGTAGGATTTCTTTAATTTATGCTGGAATAAATGTCCGATTCACCATTGATGCAATTCCATGTAAAAGGCTTGTTTATAGGCTATATACATTTATGTGAAAAAATCAAATTCAAAACATCTTACAAAAGTATTGAGAAGATAGATTTAATTTTAAAATTTTTTCTCTGAGTCTATTGATTTCAATAGTATACCTAGATAAAAGACAATATATTTAGTTTACTTTTAAAAAAAGCACAAGCTGGCAGAAGTATAGACTAGATTTTTACATATATTTTTGTTAATAGATGTATAAATAAAATATGATTAGGGTTGTAATATAATAAAGATGGGGAAAAAACTGCAAAATTAGCTTTTAATTATCTTTAAACTATGTATATATTTTTATAATATAGAATTTTGCAGCTGGACAGTTTTGTAAGAAAGTATCAAATAAAAAAGAAAACATTTTCAAGGTGGCATCTCTGTGTGATAACTTCAGCATGAAAGTTAATCCTATATACATATATAACCTAACTTACTTCAACCTAAATCTTAACCTTAAAATTACAAAGATGCATTGTAGAATCGTTAAAAGTGACGCAAATACATACTAGTTTTTCGATATAAGATTATAAGAATTACTAATTATTAATCAAAATTGGGGTAATAAACGATAAATTGATTCCGTGATGGGTAAGTTAAATGTTACTGAAGCTTATTTAAATATGCACATATATCAAGAGTTTCTTATTACTTGCAGGAAATAAAAACAAACTTTGTCAGCACAAAGATATTTTTGAACGTATGAATTATTTATATCAAGTATGTAAAGAATGTATGAAATTTATTATTTTCCGATAATTATAATCTTTATATATTCAATTAGTATATTATATATTCTTGACTTGATAAAGTAACCTAGAAATTATTAAAAATTGCTATTGTTATTTAAAATTTTGTCACAGGCTAGTCATCTAATGGCATTAATAGATCGATGTACAGCATCTTACTTTGGTAATAATATGGTGGGTTGTGCCAAAAAAGCAGTATTACGCATGTAAGTCTCTAGACATCGTTGGTCTCTTTGTGAAAAGTGAAATATATATATATAACAAATTCTTGGAAATTAATGGAAGTTATCAATTTCTTTAGGGAACCGAATTTAAAGAGAAGCATATGTAAATGTTGTCAAACTCCACTTATACCTGGGGAGACAGCTAGAGTCAGATTAACATCAAAGCCTATAAAGAGGGTTAAATGGACATGTCTGACTTGTATGCATACTAAACAATTTCCTACGAGAAAAGGACACAAATTGTGGCTTGATCAACCGGAAGCAATAATCGAGACATTAGATTATACACCAAAACCAAAGAACGAAAATGTTAAAAAATCTGATGCCCCTGAGAAAATAAATGAAAAAAGGTAAATTCTAAAAATTTTGAAAATGCCAGTTAGTGTATCTCTGAAACAAATCCATTTTATACATTAACTTAGAATCTGGTGTACGAATATTTTTTATTAATGACTTACATAAAATATGTTACAATATTACAATAAATTTGTAATTAATAAACAGATACTTTTGCTAACTGGAATATTCATAACCATCTAGTAATATCATGATACCGATAATAGTTTTACATTAAATGTATTCTTAGAAATAACTCGCAAGTGTTAAGTTATCGAGTACGTAGTTGCGATACGTTTTTACGGCAAGCGACATCCGTAGGGAATTCCCGAGAGTCACAATCTGTGTTCTCAGCCGAGGACGGTTTATGGAAATGCTATTAAAGTGTAAATCTGACACGATTTCTCGGAAGCTAGATATCATTTCGCCATAATGACACAATAGAATTCGCTACGAACGTCATTACTTCATCTAACTATGATATGACTATGTCCGCCCATCGCCAGCGACTCGTGCAAAACCATTACGAGTTAATAAATCATTGCACTCATACTCGGGCGCAATCAAATCACAGTTTAATCGGGAAGAAAGAATATCAGTCGTTTAAAACATACTATCTTAAATAAATATGCTAAATACAATATAACTTAGAAATTGTGTGTACGCTATCTTAATTACGTTCTATATTGTGCACTTAGCAACAATGGCTCGATTACTTGATTGATCGGATACAACAACTGCATCGTGTCGATGCCAAAAATGTGGCAGTGATCGTTGTAAAACGTGCGTACAAGATGCGTTTACACGGTTGGAACGCATGTACGTAACTTCGGAAACGCATAAATACTAAACTAATGAGGAAAATAATACGAAAACTGGGCTGGACGGAATCTACACATTCACTTATATACATATATCTGTCGTGCCAAGCTTCGGTCGTGTCGAGTTATCTCACAGTGCCTATTTTATCACTAGCTTATATTCTTCTCTCTTCTTTTTTTTTCCTTTTTTTTTTCTTTTTTTGATTCTCCTAAAAAGTAAATCTAACAGTAAAGTCAGATGGGACCCCAGGTTGGCAACGCACACATATATACATGCACACATCAGCTACAGGGATTAATTACTCCAGTAATATTGACTGTGTCGTTCGTCGTCACTCTTCATCTTGAGTTCTCTTGCGGAAGAGTTCAAACTGAAAATGGCAAAAGTCACGTAAGTGAGAGGGAAAGGAGATAGGGCAGATCTCGCGAATGTCGTGTCGCTCGTCTCTACACGCGTCTACTCGCAGGACAAACCCGACCAATATTTAACTCGGTTATTGTCAAAGAGGTGTGTGCATGCGAGTCGCCCGAAGAGTACGCTCCGAAGAGGCGCGTGCAATGAACAAGAGCCGCGGACAAAGAGGTACAACGTACGGCGACGGAGCTTATTTAAAGATAGAAAGTGGAAGGAAGAGGGATGGCAAGGGGAGGGCTGAAAATGCCCGCGTAGAGTCAGTTTATACTAGCCCCGAAACGAATTGGGGCTGGCCGTCGCGGTCGAGCGTCAGTTGCGGCATCACGTTTGGGGAAGGCTGGAATGTTGATCCTTGAAAACCCATTGCCGATTCGTATAACTAAATAAAACAACGATCATTTATAAATTATATTTTACAGTCTAGGCAAGTCACACTGACAGTCATTAATATTACTTGTCTTTTTTATGTATTGTTTTTTTGAATGAGAAGAAATAATTACAGATAAAACAAATATCTTATATCTTAATCATACATTTTTCTTTTGCTATTTCCAACTCATGTAAGTGATGTAGATTATCATAATTTGCAAAATATTCACATTATATTGCAGAAACTGTATGATTTTTAAAAGAAAAAACTCCAGTAATCAGAGTTAGTCAAATTTGTCAGTGTAACAAGACACCTCGCAATTATAATGTTAGTTATTAGATTTACTTGGCATACATTATGATTTCCTGGAAGCGTGGTATAATCCGGTGTGGTCGGACGATGCCTGTTTGTAGGCAACGGATGCTGTATAGTGGCATAAGTATTATCTTGAGACGTGTCTCCCATACCGACGCTTACACCACTGCCGCGTCTCTCACCAACGAGACCACCTTCGGGTTCGCTAAACACTTGCATCGTTAACTCTTGCTCTTCGTAGAGTTTCAATTTTCTGCAATCAGAGAAATGTTTCGTTGTATATCACGCATAATGGTAAAACTCTTCTGTAAAACAAGACTTACTGCTCGATCCACAAGGGATTCTCCGTCGTATTTAATTCGTCGATGATCTGTTTCTTAATTAGGCCATCTTTCTTACGTATATCATTTGGCACAGTTATTACCCTAAAAGTGTCAGATGTAGATATATCGAATAAGAATAAAAGCTTATATTTTTTTTGTAATATTTGAATATTCTTACCAATGGCGTAAACAGCAACAGACTACTGTAACAGTGACTGCTCCTACGAGCAAAACAACTAACAGAGCTATTAGAGCAGCGAGTGCAGGATCGAATGGTTCTTCTTGAACTCCTGCGTATGCAGGCTGAAAAATAGATTAAGCACATATATGGCAATATATTTGGGTAATTGTACAAAGCAATTTTATTTTGCTTCTTATATCACAAGATAATTTATTCTATACAGTTTGCAAGTAATCATATTTGAGATACTATATTCTTATATTAAGATTTAAAATAAACAGCACTCACCACGACATTTTCAATAGCAAATCCGGCATAGTAGTGCTTCAAGAAATCGTATTTCGCATCGATAACTTTAAGGACGTGAGGAATCGGTGCAATGGTTTGAGTTTTTGGTTCGACGACGTGCAAATACATATCACACCTATTACAAAAGTTTCAGATTACATATTTCTTACTACAGATTCAATATTTCCTACAAATCAATGTAGATTAAGTTAGAATAGGGAGTAAAATTATATTTGTATGTCATTACCATTCTCTACGAATGTGTCCAGAAGCATCAACATGATATCTAATGTCGTCCACTACGACTCTGCTTTGCGTAGCGTTAGATAACTCTGAAACAATCTCGTCACGCTCGCTATTCACCTCCTCCGGAGGCCGGGACAGTATGACTCGTATTAATTGAGACGGTTCGAACACCCATACCTGGAGAAAAAGCGGAAAATAATTGTAAAGTAGAAGTAAATATCTAATTAAAATACTCTAGTATTAAACATTAAAAATTATTTATAAAATCAAAAAAAGAATTTACAACAGGAAAACTTACGTGAACTTTGGTCATTGCATATCTTTCTGGAATTGCCGTCTCTTTAGCGATGACTTCGACAATAAATCTGTCTTGATTGTATTCCGCCATATATCCGCTCGTGACGAGTTTACCATCCTGAGTGACGTTGAACGGGCTCGGCACTATGGAGCCGCTCGGCTTTTCCGAGCTGTATTTGTAAAGATTCGCGCTGGCGACATAGTAATGGAGAGTGCCGTTATCACCTACATCCAAATCGGACGCGGTTACCTTTGTCACGAAGTCGTTTATATTCGCCATAGAATTCACCCCAGCGTAATAATCATTGCGCTCGAAAATCGGCGGATTATCGTTTTCATCCAGCACGATTATCGTCACATTCACATGTCCGTGTTCCGGATGAATCAACGGCTTGCCAGATTGCGCGGGATTGATGTAGAGATCGGGATCATTAGACGCGAGAATGGAGAGGACGTACTTGTCTCTCATCTCGCGATCAAACGATTTATTTGCGTAGATGCTGCCATCGGATTTGTCCATGTAAAAGGCATATCCTTCGTTTCCTGTAAAAAATGAACAATATATTTGTAAGGAATAAATCTTAATTACTAATATATATTTATTTGTTGAAAATTAAAATGTTGTGAAAGACAGCTAAAGTTTTTCAATTTAAAATTAACCTTTATTTGTCGAATGCGACCACATAAGAAGAAAATGATGTTCTAAACATATGATGATATCATATTTGTACATTTACCTGCTTCTATATAATAGTAGACCTTGGCATGTCTGCCTTCATCTTTGTCTTCCGCTGTTACTTTGCCGATGAAATAATCTTTCGGTCGATTTTCTGACACATGAAAATTATATTCTTCGTAAAATTGTGGCACGTTATCGTTCGTATCGACTAACTGAACTGTTAATAGCCGCAATGTCTCGTAAGCTGTAGGACTGCCGTGATCAGCCGCCACAAGAACAAGCTGAAAAAAATTTTGTATAGAATCCTAATCATTCCGTTTAAGAGAAATGGTTTAACATATTATCTACTTCAAATTTGCTCTTAATTTCACGATCGAGGATGATCTTTGACCGAAGTTCGCCGGTCTCTTGGTCTATAGAGAATTCCTCGGTTTCCTGAACGTTTCTATTGCCGATCTTCAAGTGATAGCTAACACGGCCGTTCTCGCCGGGATCTCTGTCGATCGCTTTTACAGTCAATATTAGATAATTCGGAACACCTGCATTCTGAAAATTGAAATATCAACTTTTTGTAGTAGGTTAAAATTTTAATCTTTATTTTGTGCAAATAGAAAACGTTACTTTTTGAAACATACTTCCGGTACTTCTACGGTCGCGTTCGTCAATTCCGGCATCACGAATTGCGGTTTATGTTGATTCACCGGAGTAACTCTTATGTCGACATAACATCTGTCCGAATGTGGACCATTTCCGGCGCCATCACGTGCTTCGACTTCGATCCTGTAAGAACCGGCTCTGCCAAGAAGGGCGGCTGCGGGATATAGGATGCCGGTTTCGCGGTTTAGCGAAAATGATTCATTTTCGTTCCCATTGATGATTGTATACCAGACTTCGCCGTTCGTTCCTTCGTCTTGATCTACAGCTCGTACCTTAAAAAACGACATGATGACATGGATTTCGACAAATATTTCCGAAAACTTTTACAATTTCAAACATTCAACAAAAATTTTGTAAAATTTTTTGAAAAATGTTAAAAGTTAAAAATTGAAAACTGAAAAGAATAATTTGATCCATCGACATTTTCTTTACGGAAAAGCTTAAGCTTTATATAAATTTATCAAATTTTTGCTACATTATAAAATTTCACTGTAATTGGAAAAAGACAATATCAGAGAGAGTTTATGATATTATAAATTATCATTTTATAGAATTACCTTTAAGCATGTTTAAAGGATTGTTTTAGACATTAGATTTCAAGCAATACCTGTAGAATAGGTGCCGGCGGGTTGACGGACAAATTCTCTGCGACGGATGCTCTGTAGCTATGTTGCGAGAATATTGGTCTGTTATCATTTTCATCAATTAACTTGACAACTACCGGCACAGTGGTGCTTCGTCGAGAATTGACATGAGCCCCGTCGCTGGCCATCACCGTTATAGTGATTTCCGGCGTCATCTCTCTATCGAGAACTGTGGCACCACCCACGGTAATCTCTCCCGTTTCGTGCCCTAATAATTGCATAAGCTAGTACAAATATTCATAAAAAATTGAATGCTGAAAAATTTCTATTATACTTAGAACAAGAAAAAAAGCAATAGAAATTAATTTAAACTGTTTAACGCTAACTTCAATTTAATAATGCTTCCTACATCATTATAGTGTAGTGTAATCAATCAATTGTGCTAATTTACCAATGTTAAAGTCAGCAGCGTGTTCGCCAATTAGGCTGTAGGTGACATCGCCAAAAGGTCCTTCGTCGCCATCCGTAGCTTTCACGACGGTAACATGAGTGCCAGGTGGAGAATTCTCTTTTACTGATACATTATACAGTTCCTTTTCAAATTTTGGATCTTGATCGTTCACATTGATCACGGTAACGATAACTTTCGCAGTCGCGGAAAGTTGGGGCACTCCGGAATCGTAAGCGACTACCGTGAATTCCAGTTGCTTCGTTTCTTCATAATCGATCACTTGACTAGTTCTTACGATTCCTGTGAATGAAGGCAACACAATGCCCGAAAAAAAAATGTATTTCTGTATTTCAAGAATAAACGATTAGATTAAATATCTGGTAAAATCGTCGTTCTAGAATCCATTCGATTTGTTCTTTTTTTGATTATTACATCAGCAAAGATCTTTGACTTATGAATGATTTATTTTTCTATATTAAGAGAGGAAGTGAAGAATATATTTCACGTAAATCGATATATCGAAAATTCCATCGAGAACTTTTACAAGATTCCTTTGATATGTCACGAAAGTAGAACGCTATCTTAATAATATGTCAAACCGTTATAAATTGGTTTTCGACGATGCCTTTCGCCGAATAGGTTTACATGAGATTGACACGAGGATTTTAGATGTGAGCAACTTACCGGTAATATTATCAATATTGAAGTAAGGGCTCGGCGGATCGATGGCATATCCCGCTATGTTACTATCAGCGTCCGTCGCCGTGAAAGCTCCCACAACAGCGCCGGTGGGTTGCTCCTCTTGCATCTCTATCAGATAACGGGAATTTTCTCGGCTCCATGGTTTCAAGAATTCCGGCGCCATGTGATTCACGTCAATGATAGTGACTACTAGTTTGCCTGTTGAAAAATATACACCATGCAAGAATGACAAAGAGTATTTCGCATTCTCCATTTCTCGATATATTTTATTTACCTCGTCCTTGCTGTAATGTGGGCGCCGTGGTGTCGCTTACAACAATCGTAACGCTTACTGTGGCCGCTATGTCACGATCCAGGCTGCGAACGACAGAAACTTGTCCTGTAGCGCGATCGACTGCAAAGAAGTCCTATGGGAGCAAATAAGCACGTTAAAAAGAAAAATAGATAAGGGAATATTTTAGTTATAAAAAAATATAATAATATATTAAATAAAAAATTACACATCTACAAACTGAAAATTTATTATCAGAGTTTCATTAGAAATTTACGCAAAAAAGCGTATCTTCTTTGTTAGAAAATATATAGTATATATTTTTTATAGCATTCGAGAACAATTTTTTATTTCTATGTGCAATAAACTTATTACGTGGATTGAAAGACTTTTGAATCAAAAGTTAAAACGAAAATATATCTGGTACCCTGAAAGACTTGCTGTCGTTGACGCGCTGGCCGTTTCTGTCAATAGCGGTGATTGGCTCGGAAATGGCGAAGTTCAAAGCTTCGAGATTCGTGCTGTCCGGATCGGTGGCTTTCAATGTTGTGAAAACGGTGCCGATTGGCGTGTCTTCTGTAACTTCGGCTCGTTGCGTTTCGGGCGTGAAATACGGGGCCTTGTCGTTGCTGTTTTCTACTTCGATCATCAGCGTCGTTGTTCCGGTTAGACTTGGCGTTCCTGAAATAAAAAAAAAAAATATAATAATATATTAAATAAACATCTACAAACTGAAAATTTATTATCAGAGTTTAATTAGAAATTTACGCAAAAAAGCGTATCTTCTTTGTTAGAAAATATATAGTATATATTTTTTATAGCATTCGAGAACAATTTTTTATTTCTATGTGCAATAAACTTATTACGTGGATTGAAAGACTTTTGAATCAAAAGTTAAAACGAAAATATATCTGGTACCCTGAAAGACTTGCTGTCGTTGACGCGCTGGCCGTTTCTGTCAATAGCGGTGATTGGCTCGGAAATGGCGAAGTTCAAAGCTTCGAGATTCGTGCTGTCCGGATCGGTGGCTTTCAATGTTGTGAAAACGGTGCCGATTGGCGTGTCTTCTGTAACTTCGGCTCGTTGCGTTTCGGGCGTGAAATACGGGGCCTTGTCGTTGCTGTTTTCTACTTCGATCATCAGCGTCGTTGTTCCGGTTAGACTTGGCGTTCCTGAAATAAAAAACAAGTGTGTCATGTAAAGAAATAAATTGTAACAATTTTAACGAAATGTTGAGCTATGCCTCATAAAATACAAAATTTTATTCAATCTTCTTTTTTTTGTAAAGCAAATAGCAACTATATGGCTTCCAAATTAATATTATAATTATTCATCGTTAATTTTATCATCCGGAGATGTGACAATGAGTTTACCTTTATCGAACGCTATGACTTCTACGTGATATGTATTCTTCTCGTCATAGTCCAACTTTCGAGACACCGTGACGACGCCACTGGTCTCATTAACAGCGAAATCGTCGAAAGCTCCTTTTTGTATTCTGTAGACTAACTCTGCATTAACTCCACTATCGGCGTCTGTCGCGGTTACCTCTTCTACGACAGTTCCTGCCGATCGAATATAATCAATTACTAATCATAATTTAGTGACAGTGGTGGAAATGACGAAGTGCTTCGCGACAGGAACGTAAATCCCTATAATGGACGCTTCTAGTGGACATTGTACGGAATATATAGCGTCACACCCTGGGTTACATTCGTGAAATTGCGCGTAATTGTTGTTAAGGGTAATCCGGATACTCACCGATCGGCGATATCTCCGCGATACTGGCCGTATATATATCGTGCGGAAACACGGGCGCGTTGTTGTTAACGTCGCGCACGGTGATGTTGACGAGGGCAGAATCGACGAATATGCCATCGCTCGCTTGTATCGTCAGGGCGATCCAGTCGTGGGTAGCGTTGGTCATATCGACCGGGCTCCTGACGGTGACCTCGCCGGTGTCCGGATCGACGGCGAACAGTCCGAGCTCATTACCGCCCACCAAAGCATACGTGATTTTGGACGTCTTGTCCTTGTCGCGCGCCTGCACCTTTAGTTCGGGCTCAAACTTCTCGGCACCCTCATCTACCACCGCGCGATATTTATCCTGTAAGAAACGCGGTGGACTGTCGTTTGCATCTATTAGGCTGATGCGTAATGAAACGCTCGTCGTTTGTCCTTCCCCATTGTCGTCTGTTGCCTAATGAAAGAAAGAAAATGATTTGTTTAACCGCTATTATTGCCGACCGTTTGCAACACGTTTGCTGATTTCCGTGAATGCAATACATCGAATGGTACTAGGAAAAATATGGATTGAGAGCAAAAAATTATGCTTTTTAAAATAATAATACATAAAAATTTAATCCAATTATAAAATATGACATTAATATTATCTCTCTTGTTTATATAAACTGTATATTTATATATATACATATATATATATTTATTTATTTATGCTTTTAACATAATAATATTATGTTATATTAATTATGTTAATTAATATTATATTAATTACGCCTATGCCATTATTATACAATTGTGAGGAATTACCTTGTAAGTGAGGAAATATTCCGTTTGTTGTTCATAATCTAGACACGGTGACATACCGGGCGTCGGGCAGGGGGCGACGGTGATAGTGCCGGTCTTTTTGTCGATTGCAAAATGTTCCGCGCCCTGGCCGAGTAATTGATAGACTATGCCGGCGGTACCAAAGCTGCGAAATACAGAATCGTGACGTGTAAATAAAGCAAGGAAGTCGCGCTTTGAAGTCTCATGGAACAAAGCGCTGGAATTAACGAGCCCTTACCGTCCGCTATCACGATCCTTTGCTGTGATCGTTATAATTGGGCTCCCCGGGGCCGCCATTTCGGACACCATAGCCGTGTACGTCGGGTTGCTGAAGGAAGGTGCATTATCGTTTGCATCCGTGATGGAAATCGTTACCGTTGCCGTGGATGAAAGCTTTGGGTTCGTGTGAACTTCCTCGGCGACAACCTGGAAACCATAATTGTTGCAGCGTGTTTATTTTTCACACAGTTGGAGAAATAAATTTGCAATTCTTATCAGCTTATTTGTTTAATTATGAAAAAGAGAAAGAGAAAAAGATGATCTGATAGCATTATAATTATTGCACATAAGTATATCAAATGATTAAAAAATCAATTTTTTCTACATGGAATTATTTTTCTTTTGGGAAAAATAATTCTATTTATCTACTAGAAAGTATCTAGGAAAAAGGCACAAAATTTCCACAGTTGACTTACCAAAATAATGAATTTTCGTTGATTAGGATTTTCATAGTCGAGCGAGCCGTTTGTAACGCGAATGTTCACAGACGTGCTGCCGGTCGCCAACACCGGCTCCACAGTAAACGCACCCGTTATATCTTCCAGACGCAGGGAGAACACGGAGTTTAAGCCCTTAAAGTGGAGAAGCGGTTTTATTCTCTGCCGCGAGCGAAATAGAATCTCTCTCAACCAAAAGAGCGAAATGAGACGTATGCACGTAAATAACGAGAACGTGGTAACGTTTATGCCGACCGGCGATCGATATGACAAACTGCGACGAGTAATGATAATTTGAATTTTATCCAAGCTTTATAATGTATTATGAATTATTTATACTTGACGTTTCCCATTTACGCTGCCATTAAAACGCGGCATTAATTTAATAAGCGGACCGAATTAAATGCACGCGCGCACTATAAAATCGCGCGATGCCTTTCCGTGCATCGCCATTGTTGCGGCATATACACGTTGTTGAGCTTTACACAGAAACTCGAATACATTAATATGAATGTCGCGTTAACAAGCGTTTACCGTGTATTGGATTTTTCTCTTGATTTTTCGACACGGCAATAACTAATGCATTTGCATCGAATCGTACACCGCGTTGACGAACAGATACAGCAGCATCAGTCCCATTTTGCTCGACTGGACGATCGTAGAGAGTGCATCAGATGACGCACGACAGATAATAGGATAAATCGACGTGCACTCACAACATCCGGATCTTTCACCGTCATGTCCAGATGCGGTAGTGGCGTACCGTCCGGCACGTTTTCCGGAATCTCGATGTTGTACTCGCGCCGATTAAATGTGGGCGGCTCATCGTTGACGTCCTTAATCGTCACGGTCGCTTCGGCCGTCGATACCGTCAATTTGTCGTTGCCGGGCATACCATCGATCAGTTCGCGGGCCTTTACGATCAGCGTGAGCACGCCCGTGGAATTCTCCAACGCCTCCCGGTCCAACGGCTTTGCCGTCCTCAGCTCGCCCGAATCGTCATCCAGTAGAAAGTAATCGAACGGGTCTACAAACATAGACATTGAAATCGTGATTTAAAAACTTATTTATATAAGAGAAGAAGCTCATGAAATTTTTCATATTTATAATTTCTCAAAGGCGAATCTTTTTACTATTAAAAATTTATGTTAGATATTTTGAATTTATTATTAATATATTTTTAAGCATTGTCATTATGTTTAACATGCGTTTACGTATATGGACAAAAATAAAATTATAAAATTATAATTTGAATTTAATTTAAATGGAATTATAATCTCATATTATGTGATATATGGAAGAAAGAAAAGATTAGACTCACTAGTGACTAATTCGTAGATCATCTTCCGCGGCATACCCCTGTCGCCGTCTCGGGCCTTTACGGTCATCACGAGGGTCCCGATGGGATCGTCCTCGCGTACTACACCTGTTAGCGAATCCAGAAATTCCGGCGGACTATTCTGAATATCCGCTACCTTGATCTCCACGCCGGTGGTTCTATTGTTCAGGCCGTCCTGCGGACAAAATTCGCACGTTCGGTCGTCGCTCGCCTTCTCGTGGGATCGAGTGCAGAAGCTATCTCTCAGCTTTTACAAAATCTAATCTGCTTTGTATTCTCAACTCTTGATTACATTCCTTTGAATCATAGATTCATCTTTAAAACGTAATTTTTAGCAAGAGTATTTTTAAAAAATCAATTTCTGTTGATTTTATTAAATAATAAACAAAAATACTTGTCACATATTTGTAAAACAACTTTACTTTGTTACAGATAAATATTATCTTCAAACTCCCCCGGAAATATTATCTTCAAACTTACAAAAATATCAATTCGTCACTAATATAAATTAATATAAGAATGCACCGAAAAAGATTGTATTTTAAAACTTGGCGCCCATTTCTCGAAAATTTAATTTGTAGAAGTTAGTAACCCTGCCAAGTTATATTTCCCTAATGTTGAGAAGGCAGCCCTTGAATTCGTAACTCCCTTCAGTTTGCTTTACGTTTCCCGCGTATTACGGCCATGGCGTTAAACGCGTTTCCCAGGAGAGCGTAAAAATTTCAATCGGAGTTTTAGTTAGCGTATATTTTGTTGAAGTATATCCTCGCGTGATAACTTTTGACAATTTTTCGAGAGGATCCATTATATAAACCAGTGAGACAGAGAAAAAAAATGCGGGGTTTATCCAATTCCGAGTGAAATGAGGTTCAGACGAGGTAAGCGTCTTTTTAAACAGTTATTTTTAGCGACGATTAGCGAAGATTCGCGAAAATAACGGACCTCCTAATATAAAAGAAGCATGAAAAGTTAACCGGTCTCTCATTTCGACGATTTATCTCATAATCGCGAAAACTTTCAGTCGTATTAACGTGTGTCTGCTTCGCGCGTTTTTCACATCGTCGCCGTTATAATGACACCCGCTATCGCGCGCGAAGCCATCTTCCCTTGCACGAGGACGATAGTTCAGTCGCTTCCGGAGAGAGAACGCGTAATTAAAATCAATCTCCGCCCTGCGCGCTCGCACATAAAGAGCTTTCGTCGTCGCGCGACGTGTCGCAAGTGACTGCAATTATCTCTTTATACGTGATATCTCGCACACACGTGAATACGCGAGGATGGCGTCCCGAAATGGAGCGCGCGCGCGCTTACGCGACATTGATTAATTAACCATCCTTACCGCTCTCCTCGCTTATCCTAGAGAAAAATCTAAAATTTTCGCGATTTGTTTTTACATATTGGGGTCAATCTTTAAATTCTGTTTCAAATTCTCCACTTTCAAAAGATTATAATACTTTTCATATTTTATATACGAGATACATATTCTCTTCCGTGTTTAGTATTATACAGAATATTGAATTCAAATATAAATATAAAAACTCTCCGTCCCCCCGTACTCGTCGAAGTCGTAAAGACTTGCTTACGAATTATTTCCATTTGTCTAATATGAGGCTTGTATACAATGTCAACAAGAGAGACGCGGATCAGATCGTATTTAACGCTAAATGCGCGTTCGAATGAGAAAACATGCCATTACGTTGCACTACGGTACGGACAAATATTTACTGTTTTTCTTCAATTTTGCGCTATATTTCTCAGATAAATTGCGGAGAGAGGAGAATAGCGCGAAATCGATGTACGGAGGGGTAAACTGCATCGATCATATGAGCACGTTCGCGGTGTAAGACCTAAATAAGTTCAATGTTTACCGCTTTATCGCGCGCGTGATTCGTTTTGCGAAAATTCATAGTGAATCACAGTTCGTTTTTTTTTTTTCATCAACATCGGTTACGCGAGCTTAAACTTTTCCACGCACGTCTCCATGTAGGTATTTTAACGTATCGAAACGCGATTCACGACGTCGACAGAAGAATCAAAGGGCAACCGAGATAACTAAGGTTTCCGATTTCCACCGATGCCGCACCATCTGCCTTTCATCTCTAACCCTTTGAAGTCACGTAAATTCGATAGTGTTCGGGCTCGCGTTCATTTTCAATAATATGAAGCCTTCCCTTCGAAACCAAAATCATGCTTCGGCTAAAGCTTACGTATTCGGAGAAAATTCAGGTAAAAAAGAAATCAAGTATCAACGAATACAATTTGTTAACTGGAATACGCGTATATAGAATAAAAAATATTTTTCAATGGTCGTTACATGTATATAATTGTATCTATATATCGTACAACGTCCGATGATCGTTTAACGCTACCGTGAGAATTGCTCATTTCACCATTGAATGGATGATCGACGCTTTAATAAGCCCGGCCGAGATATCGGACGAATCTATCCGACGTCGCACTATCCTCGTTCTCGTTAGCACGCAAATTCGTTCGTATATCCGGAATTCAGGCGCAACCTCACAGCGTTACGGCTTGCGCAGCATCCCATTATGAATAGATTTAAGCTGTTTACACGCTGTATATATGTAACGTCACGTTACGTTAAATATTCTTGTACGAATCTCAAATGGAGCGATACATTAATCGTCACGGAAACGAATGATCGCATTTAAAGCCCATGTAAGAATATTTGACGTTACGTTAACAGGAAGATGACGTTATATATAGCATGATGCATCCAGCTTTATTCGGTACGTTGCGAGAAGCTTCTCCTCTCGCGCGTAGCCGTATAGCATAATTAATATTGATTCTCGCAAATCTTTTTTCTCTTCGCTGACACTCACGCTTGCCCGCAGCAGCAGCTGGTAGAAAGGTCTCTCTCGATAGTCGAGGGGCTGACGCAGCACCAGGGCGCCCACATACGTATTCTGGCTTTTCTCGACGTTGACGATGCCAAACTTCTCGCACGCGTCCAGGAACTGCAATAAAAGTCGATCGTTAAATGGCAGTTGGACAGGGAACGACAGCGGTACTTCACATTCCCGAACGAGACGACTCTAGCGGCGCACGAAAAGTGGGACACGTCGGTAAGTGTTTGTGAAATGTTCATTAACAAACGTCTAGCCTTAATTAACCAATTTATCGTTCGGTTACGATCCATCTAAAAGTTACGATCTCTTGTGACTTCAATAACTTTTTTTATATACAAATGTTTCAAATGCTCAACAATGACAAGACATTTACAATATTTCTAAACGTTTATGACAAGTACAAAAACTTATTAATCTACAAAATCTTATTCTATCGAGTTGGATTATTCGGAGAGTTCGATAACTGTATAATATAAAGATTTTATATGAAAAATGTTATATAATAAATTCCGATCTGAAAACACACAGGGGTAAAAAAACTATTAAAAAGATTATTGCAGAATTATGAAGTAAATATATACAATTCTCATTGTATACGTAGTGTATTGATTTCAATATGTTCGATACTATTCACGTCGAGTTTAAATAAAAAAACATTTTATACCGATAGACGTATCTCTAATTTATAATGGATTTGTGGCAAATCTGTTAATTATTCTCCAAACGTCTCAATTACTGCATTACCGCGGATCATTAATGGAAAATTTTATTGTTGATTCGCGGATAATTCGCACGCGGATGTAACCCCGAACACTGTAAATATTAGTTATATTTAATGACTGGAAGCAATCGCGCGTTGTTCGCGCGTATAACGAAAACGGAGCATTAAAGTGTGCCGCCGTAAAGCCGTCAGGCCATTAGTTAAAAGGTTTTACGGTTTTATTGGTCGCGCCTAACGGCCCCGAGCGAAATTTATCGAGCGGATATGACGTAGAGTGAGAGGGAAGGGAAGAGGAAGTGGTGCGTTGTACGTACTAATATCCCGTCTTTTGCGGAAAGGGGTGAGAGCGGGAAGAGAGAGAGAGAGAGAGAGAGAAAGAGATCAGAAGGTTGCAGGTAGATAATTTTAATGGCTCGCGAGATGATATACGAATCGGACCCTTTTTGCGGGATCAGGAAAAAAAAGGCGCGCGTGCGATACATTGCGCCGTTTTTCCCGTCGACCGAATTCTCGGGGCTTTCCTCCGTGCCCTTTTGCCGATGCGAAACGAACTGCGCGCATCGCATAACCGATTGCGCGCTATATCGATCGGATCCCGAGCAGAAAGCAGTTTTCAACGGCACTCCTCCACGGTAACACGTTACAAGTTTCCGTAAATACGATTTTCGGGCGTGACGTAAATTTTATGGACTTTCCGTTGCGCTCTGCAACGGAATAAGAACTTATTACGAGATGTTTTATTAGACATTCGCGCGCAAATAGAATCTCTGTTCTATAAATAAAATATATGAAAGTTTTATATTTTTGTGAATGTACACTTGTATCTTTCGAAAAATATAACAATTTTTTGGAGATATCTGCTCCCTCTTTCTCACATTGGCGACTTGAAATTTAAAATCTAAACGCTATTCGTATCTTCTTTATGCACTTAAATGATTCCAATGCACACACGATATTTAACGATATTTATATGGTACACCATATATCGTGAAATGGCACAGTCAGAAACGATATCTAAATATCTACATCTCCAATTACGTAAGGCACTATAAGGTACTGAAAGCATAAAATCTGTTGTAAAATATAACATATAGCGGCGATTACGGAAAAGTACTGAATTGAAATTTTCCTACGCAACAGCGATAATAAAATTTCCGCTTGCGCGAAACGATTAAATTTGCGAATGCTTCGTTATATGCGCTACGAGGTCCGCTCGTTTGTGCGAAACGGGCCAGGTGTTTTCCGCGGGGGTTAACATCGGCCTCCGTAGCGATGATTGCGAAAGTCCGACTAGGAGAATCTAGCGGTGGATGGTTTGCCACCGTCGTCGACGAGACTTGGGCTCCCTCGGGCGTACTGCTCGACATTGCCAGGCTAGGCAAAGCGAGGCAAACGCGGAGCCTCCGGGTTTTATTTCTCTCTCTTTCTCTCTAAGTTTATCACAGGACAGAAGCGCGGAGATAACTTAATGGAAAACTGCGAATTACAAAGCGCCCCGGCAACGGTGCCGATATTCCGCCTCGTCTCGCGGACAAGGAGAATGCTTCATCCGAGGCGAGCTGTTCTCTTCATTTACGTGAAATACCGGCGAGCTTGTACATCTTTTATCCACCCTACAACCAACTGCATCGTAACGAAGGACGCCGCGCGCCGGTGTGCAACAGCACACACCGATCCTGATACTGCATCGCGTCGTAAAGGAGCCGAGAGGACTTCTTAATAAACCTCTTGAACGGAAAAAGCAGTAGTTCATTCTTTTTACAATCTGCTTATTATCCGCTTTTTACCGATAAATGCGATATCGGATGAGATAATAAAGGCAAATTCGGAGATTCTTTTTTCTCGCTTTTTTTTTCTTTCATACATTGATTTGCAGCAATTCGTACATAATCGACATCCCGATAATTCTCTTTCGTCTATTATTGATAAAACCGAGTTACTTTGTGATAGAATGCATAATTTAATCGATAGAAGAACAAGAAACCCCCAACCAGATAAATAAATTAAAAGAAATTCCACGAGAGAGAAGAAAAGTTTTGTCAGAAAATAATAATTTACTGGTTTTCGAAAATAAAGAGAAACACGCGCATTAGCAGAGAAATTGTTATACGAATTCACGAAGGGAATGCCAGGTCCTATTACGTCTTTATTTCATCACCGACGAGGAAGAAGAAAAGCAAGAGAAAAAACTTTCGTTTCTTGTCGGGCGCGTGCTACTTCGTAAAGATACCAAGAACAAATACTGTTGTTCTTCGGATAATACCGTCAACGATTGGACAATGAACGAGAAAAGAGAGCGTTGATGCGTACCGTCGACTGACATTTTCCTCGAACGGAAACCTCAGAGGGAGAGGGAGGGGGAGGGGGAGCGACAAGAAATTCAGACGGACAACATGTAAAAATATCCTTCACGGAACATTACCGCGTGCTCTAACAAGAATTAATGATTCACCTGTGGCTGCGGGACACACGTTAGATCTATAATGTCGCCCAGCAGGTCAGGATCTACGACCCTGATCCCCGGTAGTATGGTGGAGCCGACCGGGGTATCCTCCTCGGCGATCGCCTCGTACGGCACACCCAGAAAGTGCGGCGGATTGTCGTTTTCGTCCAACACGATCACGTACGCGTCCACGCCAACGATGTTTGGCTGCTGTCCCGCGGGCACTTCATCCTCCAGAGTTACTCGGAAACGTATCGTATCGTTCTCCTGGAAAGAAAAAAAGAGGAACGCGTGATTAATCGAGTTCTGTTTTAGAGCTCGTAATATCATCATTTTATCAAAGTTCGCGACTTTCAGTTTAAGAGGATTAACTATCGATGCCATTAACTTCATACATATAAGAGTTAATGCTTGGAGCTTTTAGTTTTAAGCTCGAAAATGTTGACGATATTTACAACTTTTTACAATACAATTTATCAAAGTTCAGTTTAAGAGGATTAACTATCGATGCCATTAACTTCATACATATAAGAGTTAATGCTTGGAGCTTTTAGTTTTAAGCGTTTTAAGCTCGACGATATTTACAACTTTTTACAATACACACA